>NC_056741.1:828111152-828132734 GCF_019279795.1 Protopterus annectens | reverse complement strand
TAACTGATCTGTGTTTTAAGAAGTTTAAATTGCATTTGCATTCTGCTTTTTAAAGTTTTTGCACTTGTTTTATATCAATTTAAGTCGTACAGTATAACTGTTGTAGGCTTCACACTAAAGTGCGCTAGCCTGTTTATAGCATTTACAGTGTTTTCTGTGCGTTTTTCTGCTGTTCCCACCTTTGCTGAACTAGTTTTGTCCAGAATTCAGGTTTTGCTGAATTGCGGACTGTGGTATAGTTTCCTGTGTTGCCCATATCCTTACTTGGATAGGAGGAAGGTTCACCAGTGAGAGTGGGGAGCTATGAGCAGCCTATCTGTCCCTGGAGGAGTGGTCTCATCCCTGAAACTAGAAGCTTATTGGCCGTTTTAGGTCAATTCCTATCTCTTTCGGTTTCCCTGCTTTAAAACCTGCATTTGTGTGGTTTTGCTCCAGTATACAACTTTGCACAGCTCCTTGGGGTGTCCTGCAGAGTAATACAGGCAACAGAGAGACCCAAGAGAGACTTTTGCAGATTTAAGTGTTTTTTCACTATTTTTTTCTTTTTTGCTCCGACTGCCTTTTCTCACCTAAAAAGTTAATTTCTAACTAATCCATGCTTTAAAAAGTTTAAATTGCATTTGTATTCTGCTTTTTACAGTTTTTGCACTTGTTTTATATCATCTTAATTCGTTTTTGTATTGTATAACTGTTGTACGCTACTTACTAAAGTGTGCTAGCCTGTTTATAGCATTTATTGTGGTTTCTGTGTGTTTTTCTGCTGTTTTATGAAAGAAACAAAAAAAAAATTCTCTTTTCTCACCTTTGCTGAACTGGATTAGTCCAGATTTTGGGTTTTGTTGAATTCCGGACTGTGGTATAGTTTCCTGTGTTGCCCATATCCTTACTTGGATACGAGGAAGCTTCTGTGTTCACCAGTGAGAGTGGAGAGTTTTGAGCAGCCTATCTGTCCCTGGAGGAGTGGTCTCATACCTGAAACTAGTAGCTTATTGGCCGTTTTGGATCATATCCTATCTCTTTCAGTTTCCTTGCTTTAAAACCCACATTTGCATGGTTTTGCGCCAATATACAGCTTCACACAGCTCCTCGTGGTGTCCTGCAGAGTGATACAGGCAGCAGAGAGACCCAAGAGGAACTTTTCTAGATTGAAGTATTTTTTCTCTGTTTTTTTTCTCCGACTGCCTTTTTTCACCTAAAAAGTGAATTTCTAACTGATCTGTGCTTTAAAAAGTTTAAATTGCATTTTCCTTCTGAGTTTTACACTTTTTTGCGCTTGTTTTATATCAATTTAAGGCATTTTTGTATTGCATAACTGTTGTAGGCTACACACTAAAGTGCGCTAGCCTGTTTATAGCATTTACAGTGTTTTCTGTGTGTTTTTCTGCTGTTTCCTGAAAAAAACAAAAAAAATATTCTCTTTTCCCACTTTTGCTGAACTAGATTAGTCCAGATTTCGGGTTTTGTTGAATTCCGGACTGTGGTATAGTTTCCTGTGTTGCCCATATCCTTACTTGGATAGGAGGAAGCTTCTCTGTTCACCAGTGACAGTGGAGAGCTTTGAGCAGCCTATCTGTCCCTGGAGGAGTGGTCTCAGCCATGAAACTAGTAGCTTATTGGCTGTTTTGGATCAAATCCTATCTCGTTCAGTTTCCTTGCTTTAAAACCTGCATTTTTGCGGTTTTGCACCAGTATACAACTCCGTACAGCTCCTCGTGGTGTCCTGCAGAGTGATACAGGCAACAGAGAGACCCAAGAGAGACTTTTCGAGTTTGAAGTATTTTTTCTCTGTTTTTTTGCTCCGACTGCCTTTTTCCGCCTTAGAAGTGAATTTCTAACTGATCTGTGCTTTAAAAAGTTTAAATTGCATTTTCCTTCAAGTTTTTGTACTTGTTTTATATCAATTTAACAAGTTTTTGTATTGTATAACTGTTGTAGGCTACACACTAAAGTGCTCTAGCTTGTTTATAGCATTTACAGTGTTTTCTGTATGTTCTTCTGCTGTTTCCTAAAAAAACAAAAACAATATTCTCTTTTCCCACCTTTGCTGAACTAGATTAGTCCAGATTTCAGGTTTTGCTGAATTCTGGACTGTGGTATAGTTTCCTTTGTTACCCATATCCTTACTTAGATAGGAGGAAGCTTCTCTGTTCACCAGTGAGAGTGGAGAGCTTTGAGCAGCCTATCTGTCCCTGGAGGAGAGGTCTCAGCCCAGAAACTAGTAGCTTATTGGCCGTTTTGAGTGAATTCCTATCTCTTTCAGTATCCCTGCTTTAATACCTGCATTTGCGCGGTTTTGCATGAGTATATAAATCTGCACAGCTCCTCGTGGTTTCCTGCAGAGTGATACAGGCAACATAGAGACCCAAGAGAGACTTTTCCAGATTGAAGTATTTTTTTCTCTGTTTTTTTGCTCTGACTGCCTTTCCCCACCCCTAAAAAAGCAAATTTCTTACTGATCTGTGCTTTAAAAAGTTTAAATTGCATTTGCCTTCTGCTTTTTGCAGTTTTTGAACTTGTTTTATATCAATTTAAGTTGTTTTTGTATTGTATAACTGTTGTAGGCTACACACTAAATTGCGCTAGCATGTTTATACCATTTACAGTGTTTTCTGTGTGTTTTTATGCTGTTTCCTAAAAAAAGAAAAAAAATATTCTCTTTTCCCACCTTTGCTGAACTAGATTAGTCCAGATTTCAGGTTTTGCTGAATTCTGGACTGTGGTATAGTTTCCTGTGTTCCCCATATCCTTATTGGATAGCAGGAAGTTTCTCTGTTCATCAGTAAGAGTGGGGAGCTTTGAGCAGACTATCTGTCCCTGGAGGAGTGGTGTCAGCCCTGAAACTAGTAGCTTATTGGCTGTTTTGGGTCAATTCCTATCTCTTTCAGTTTCCCTGCTTTAAAACCCGCATTTGCGTTGTTTTGCACCAGTATACAACTCTGCACAGCTCCTCAGGGTGTCCTGCAGAGTGATACAGGCAACAGAGAGACCCAAGAGAGACCTTTCCAGATTTAAGTATTTTTTTTTATTTTTTTTGCTCTGACTGTTTTTTCCCACCTAAAAAATCAAATTTCTAACTGATCTGTGCTTTAAAAAGTTTAAATTGCATTTGCCTTCTGCTTTTTACAGTTTTTGCACTTGTTTTATATCAATTTAAGTTGTTTTGTATTGTATAACTGTTGAAGGCTTCACAGTAAGGAGTGCTAGCCTGTTTATAGCATTTACAGTTTTTTCTGTGTGTTTTTCTGCTTTTTCCTTAAAAAACAAAAATAATTCTCTTTTCCCACTTTTGCTGAACTAGTTTTGTCCAGATTTCAGGTTTTGCTTAATTGCAGACTGTGGTATAGTTTCCTGTGTTGCCCATATCCTTACTTGGATAGGAGGAAGGTTCTCTGTTCACCAGTGAGAGTGGGGAGCTTTGAGCAGCCTATCTGTCCCTGGAGGAGTTGTCTCAGCCCTGCAACTAGAAGCTTATTGGCCATTTTAGGTAAATTCCTATCTCTTTCAGTTTCCCTGCTTTAAAACTGACATTTCCAAGGGGTTGCACCAGTATACAACTCCGCACAGCTCCTCGGGGTGTCCTGCAGAGTGATACAGGCAACAGAGAGACCCAAGAGATACTTTTCCAGATTTAAGTATTTTTTCTCTGTTTTTTTTGCTCCGACTGTCTTTTCTCACCTAAAAAGTTAATTTCTAACTAATCCGTGCTTTAAAAAGTTTAAATTGCATTTGCCTTCTGCTTTTTACAGTTTTTGCACTTGTTTTATATCATCTTAATTCGTTTTTGTATTGTATAACTGTTGTAGGCTACTTACTAAAGTGTGCTAGCCTGTTTATAGCATTTACTGTGTTTTCTGTGTGTTTTTCTGCTGTTTCCTGAACAAAAAAAAAGCATTCTCTTTTTCCACCTTTGCTGAACTAGATTAGTCCAGATTTCGGGTTTTGTTGAATTCCGGACTGTGGTATAGTTTCCTGTGTTGCCCATATCCTTACTTGGATAGGAGGAAGCTTCTCTGTTCACCAGTGACAGTGGAGAGCTTTGAGCAGCCTATCTGTCCCTGCAGGAGTGGTCTCAGCCATGAAACTAGTAGCTTATTGGCTGTTTTGGATCAAATCCTATCTTGTTCAGTTTCCTTGCTTTAAAACCTGCATTTGCGTGGTTTTGCACCAGTATACAACTCCGTACAGCTCCTCATGGTGTCCTGCAGAGTGATACAGGCAACAGAGAGACCCAAGAGAGACTTTTCCAGATTTAAGTATTTTTTCTCTGTTTTTTTGCTCTGACTGCCTTTTTCTGCCTAAAAAGTGAATTTCTAACTGATCTGTGCTTTAAAAAGTTTAAATTACATTTTCCTTCTGCGATTTGCAGTTTTTGCACTTGTTTTATATCAATTTAACAAGTTTTTGTATTGTATAACTGTTGTAGGCTACACACTAAAGTGCTCTAGCTTGTTTATAGCATTTATAGTGTTTTCTGTGTGTTCTTCTGTTGTTTCCTAAAAACACAAAAAAAAACAATATTCCCTTTTCCCACCTTTGCTGAACTAGATTAGTCCAGATTTCTGGTTTTGCTGAATTCTGGACTGTGGTATGGTTTCCTGTGTTGCCCATATCCTTACTTGGATAGGAGGAAGCTTCTCTGTTCACCAGTGAGAGTGGAGAGCTTTGAGCAGCCTATCTGTCCCTGGAGGAGAGGTCTCAAACCAGAAACTAGTAGCTTATTGGCCATTTTGGGTCAATTCCTATCTCTTTCAGTTTCCCTGCTTTAAAACCCACATTTGAGTGGTTTTGCGCAAGTATACAACTCCGCACAGCTCCTCGTGGTGTCCTGCAGAGTGATACAGACAACAGAGAGACCCAAGAGAGCCTTTTCCAGATTTAAGTATTTTTTCTCTGTTTTTTTGCTCCGACTGCCTTTTCCCGCCTAAAAAATTGAATTTCTAACTGATCTGTGCTTTAAAAAGTTTCAATTACATTTGCCTTCTGCTTTTTACAGTTTTTGCACTTGTTTTATATCAATTTAAGTTGTTTATGTATTGTATAACTGTTGTAGGCTACACAGTAAAGTGTGCTAGCCTGTTTATAGCATTTACAGTGTTTTCTGTGTGTTTTTCTGCTGTTTCCTAAAAAAAGAAAAAAAATTCTCTTTTACCACCTTTGCTGAACTAGATTAGTCCAGATTTCAGGTTTTGCTGAATTGCGGAATGTGGTATAGTTTCCTGTGCTGCCCATTTCCTTACTTGGATAGGAGGAAGGTTCTCTGTTCACCAGTGAGAGTGGGGAGCTTTGAGCAGCCTATCTGTCCCTGGAGGAGTGGTCTCAGCCCTGAAACTAGAAGCTTATTGGCCGTTTTAGGTCAATTCCTATCTCTTTCAGTTTCCCTGCTTTAAAACCTGCATTTGCATGGTTTTGCGCCAGTATACAACTCTGCACAGCTCCTCAGGGTGTCCTGCAGAGTGATACAGGCAACAGAGAGACCCAAGAGAGACTTTTCCAGATTTAAGTATTTTTTTCTATTTTTTTTTTTTGCTCTGACTGCCTTTTCCCACCTAAAAAAGCGAATTTATAACTGATCTGTGCTTTAAAAAGTTTAAATTGCATTTGCCTTCTGCTTTATACAGTTTTTGCAATTGTTTTATATCAATTTAAGTCATTTTTGTATTGTATAACTGTTGTAGGCTTCACACTAAAGTGCACAAGCCTGTTTTTAGCATTTACAGTGTTTTCTGTGTGTTTTTCTGCTGCTTCCTTAAAAAACAAAAACAAGTCTCTTTTCCCACCTTTGTTGAACTAGTTTAGTCCAGATTTCAGGTTTTGCTGAATTGCGGACTGTGGTATAGTTTCCTGTGTCGCCCATATCCTTACTTGGATAGGAGGAATGTTCTCTGTTCACCAGTGAGAGTGGGGAGCTTTGAGCAGCCTATCTCTCCCTGGAAGAGTGGTCTCAGCCCTGAAACTAGAAGCTTATTGGCCATTTTAGGTCAATTCCTATATCTTTCAGTTTTCCTTCTTTAATACCTGCATTTGCGCGGTTTTGCACGAGTATACAACTCCGCACACCTCCTCGTGGTGTCCTGCAGAGTGATACAGGCAACAGAGACCCAAGAGAGACTTCTCCAGATTGAAGTATTTTTTTTCTCTGTTTTTTTGCTCTGACTGCCTTTTCCCCCTAAAAAAGCCGATTTCTTACTGATCTGTGCTTTAAAAAGTTTAAATTGTATTTGCCTTCTGCTTTTTACAGATTTTGCACTTGTTTTATATCAATTTAAGTTGTTTTTGTATTGTATAACTGTTGTAGGGTACACACTAAAGTGCGCTAGCATGTTTACACCATTTACAGTGTTTTCTGTGTGTTTTTATGCTGTTTCCTAAAAAAAGAAAAAAATATTCTCTTTTCCCACCTTTGCTGAACTAGATTAGTCCAGATTTCAGGTTTTGCTGAATTCTGGACTGTGGTATAGTTTCCTGTGTTGCCCATATCCTTATTGGATAGCAGGAAGTTTCTCTGTTCATCAGTGAGAGTGGGGAGCTTTGAGCAGCCTATCTGTCCCTGGAGAAGTGGTATCAGCCCTGAAACTAGTAGCTTATTGGCCGTTTTGGGTCAATTCCTATCTCTTTCAGTTTCCATGCTTTAAAACCCACATTTGCGTAGTTTTGCGCCGGTATACAACTCTGCACAGCTCCTCGGGGTGTCCTCCAGAGTGATGCAGGCAACAGAGAGACCCAAGAGAGACTTTTGCAGATTTAAGCATTTTTTCCTCTGTTTTTTTTTTTTTTGCTCCGACTGCCTTTTCTCACCCAAAAAGTTAATTTCTTACTAATCCATGCTTTAAAAAGTTTAAATTGCATTTGCCTTCTGCTTTTTACAGTTTTTACACTTGTTTTATACCATCTTAATTCGTTTTTGTATTGTATAACTGTTGTAGGGTACACACTTAAGTGCGCTAGCCTGTTTATAGCAATTACTGTGTTTTCTGTGTTTTTCTGCTGTTTCCTGAAAAAAACATACAAAAAAATATTATATTTTCCCACCTTTGCTGAACTAGATTAGTCCAGATTTCAAGTTTTGCTGAATTCCGGACTCTGATATAGTTTCCTGTGTTGCCCATATCCTTATTGGATAGCAGGAAGTTTCTCTGTTCATCAGTGAGAGTAGGGAGCTTTGAGCAGCCTATCTGTCCCTGGAGGAGTGGTCTCAGCCCTAAAACTAGTAGTTTATTTGCCGTTTTCGGTCAATTCCTATCTCTTTCAGTTTCCCTGCTTTAAAGCCTGCATTTGCGCTGTTATGCACGATTTTGCGCATAGCGCAGCATCGGGCAGCTCTGCTTAAACGGGTTTAAACTATTTCCGGCTCCACAAAGTCTGCTCTTCACTTTTTCCCTTAGAACTGTTCTAAATCTCAAAGTAAGCACTCTATTTTCATTCTAAAGCCCTGCAGTTGCTCGTATAAGTAATCTTATAAGTACTAATAACCTAAGGCACTACACCCTGTTATACTCCCTTTACATACTTGGCTCCCTATTGGTCCTTTTTGATCTGTCAAAAAGTAGTTCCTTATAGTATTCTGGCATGTCCAAAAGTCAGTTTTGGGTTTACTCTCCAGCCCAGCTGGTGAATCTGGGAATCTTGAGGCAATGTTACAACTGCCTTATGTACACAGACCATCCTCTCCTCCTTCCAACAAGCTCAAATATATGTGAGAGATGCAACTATATAGCCAAACTGGAGGCTGAGCTCTCTCAACCCAGTACTGGTGCAGTCAGTCAGGAGGAGAAGGTAACCACACACACCACAAATACAGTATCACATAGACATATCGCAACAGCAAACCAAACACATAAACACACAAAAACATACTCGGAGGCTCTAAATAAAAATCTGCCCAGGCAGCAGAGACCTCCAAAGCAGACATCCAAACAACCGCTACCCCACAACAATACCCACATATTACATAGTTCACAAAGTCTGTGTGCCACACAGTCACAGCCCTTAAGGCTAAACAACACACCTAATACACTTGTAATAGGTGACTTTATTGTCAGACACACTGACGTCCCACTCACCAAGCTGAACAAGGAGAAGATCACTGCAAGCTGCCTGTTGGGTGCCAGGATCTGCCACATAACACAAACACTCAGATCACTCCAAAGCAAGTACAAATATGACTCCGTCATTGTCCATGCTGGTGTGAATGACCTTAGACGTACCTCCCTGGACTACATGAAAAGAGACATAGAAGATCATATAGCCCAGGCCAGTATGACCCTGACCTTGAGTAGCATCTTACCCTCACCAAGAGTGATGCCGCAGTATAAAGACAAAATGATCAATTTTAACAATTGGCTAAAGTATTGGTATCATTCAAAGGGGATCCAGTGTCTGTCAGCCTGGGATGACATACTCGACAAGCCACGTTGCTTTGCTAGGGATGGCTTGCACCTCTCACCTCTGGGCTTTTGAATACTGGCTAAGGCTCTTGCCACCCCCATAGTGCCTTTTTTTAGGCAAGGCTCAAAAGACAAACACACCTCCATAGACAACACAAGGAAAAAGAAACTAAGGGTAATGCTGCTCAACGCCAGAAGTCTAAACCTCAAGATGCACACACTTGAGGCTGTCCTCAGTATGGAGAATATCGATATCTGTGCAGTAACACAAACCTGGTTCAAGGTTTCCGAGAGCACCCCAGCACCACCAGATTATACCTCATACCATGCATTTCGGCCCCAAAACTCTGACCAAACCACAAAAGGAGGGGGGAGTATCCATATTCATCAAAGATACCCACACCTCCAGGTTAGTGGCACTGCACAAAGCATCAGAGACCTTCCATGTGCAACTAACAGTGGGCAAAACTGCCTTTCAGTTTGTAGCCTGCTACAGACCACCCTCCCAAACTCAGGAACACCACTCGGCTTTCCTGAGAACACTGGAGAATATGAAGGTCTCTCCAAACACCATTATATTGGGTGACTTCAACTACCCAAACATAGACTGGGAGCACTACTCAAGCCCCAACTCCCTTGCCAAATGGTTCCTAGAATTTATAAACTCAAATGCTATGGAACAACTGGTCACCACTCCCACAAGAGGGGAAAACATATTGGACCTGATCATCACTAACATGGGGACTCTATGTTCCATACCAGAGGTATACCCCTCATTGGTAAGATCTGACCATAAATTAATCTCACTGGGCATCCATATCCCATCCCCACCACCAGCCAAGGAAACCACGGTGAAGAACTTCTCAAAAGCAAACTTAAACACTGCTCAAAACTGAGGTGGAATCCTTCAAAGCCCCCGGGCCAGTGGAAAATACGGCCCAAACCGCAGAATCCTTTACAAACACATTATATGGACACCTACAAGAATTCATGGATCGTGCTATCCCAAATAAAACCAAGACTCACTCCTCCAAAGGCAGGAGACCTGTCTGGTGGACCCCAGCCATAAATAAGCTATACAACAGAAGGAAGAAGCTACTACATGATAGAGCAAAATCCCAAAAAGGGAAGGCATCTCTGATCAGTACTAGCAAGAAACTACAATCCCTCATAAAATCATCTAAGGCCAGCTTCAAAAGAAAAATTGCACAAGACGCTAATGATAATCACAAGGCCTTCTTTAGTTATCTCAGGAACCTGGGTGGCAACTCCCAGATATGCTCTGAGTTAGTGCAAAATGACAAAAAATACATTGAACCCACAGACATTGCCAGCATCCTGGCAGACAGGTTCAGTGCAAACTTCTCCTCCCTTCCCTCCCAAAAGAGCAAATGTCTATCCCAGCAGAGTGTAGCCTCCCTGACATCACAGATGCACAGGTGAGACCTGCCCTCTCCAAAGAAAAAAACACAGCATTAAGGGACCAGACGGTTTCCTGGGCTGCGTCTTACACAAGCTCCAAGAAGAACTGAACCCTCACATAAAGTCACTGTTCAATTTCAGCCTTACTACAGGATATGTACCCAAGGAATGGTGTACAGCAACAGTGGTCCCACTCAACAAATGTAGTGCCACAACGGACCTCAGAAACTATCACCCTATAAGCCTGACTAGCCTGGTCTGCAAAGCTATGGAGCGTATCATCATGGAACTCATAAACAAAGACATTGGGAACCTCCAAACACTGGATCCTACCCAATTTGGCTTTGTTAAGGGCAGATCTTGCCTCTTGAACCTGGTCGACTTCTTTGAAACAGTCACCAAGGCCATAGATGAAGGGAAGGTAGTCCACACAGCCTACCTGGACCTCGCAAAAGCCTTCGACACAATACCCCACTCGGGCATCATAAATAAGCTCACCAGCTTAAATATCAACCCCTATGTCACAAGATGGGTTGCAAACTGGCTCAGGGATAGAACCCACATGGTCAGAATTACAGATGCAGTGTCAGACTCTAAACCAGTTACAAGTGGTGTCCCACAAGGATCAGTCCTGGGACCTCTTTTGTTCGGTATATATTTCTCTGAGGTACAGGCTAACACGGGAGGACTATGGCTGACCAAGTTCGTAGATGACTGCAAACTGGGTGCCATAATCGACTCGCCGACTGACACATCCTCTAAAAGGGTCTCACAGAGATGGATAACTGGTGCCAGAGCCATGGCCTAAAGCTAAATGCCAAAAAGTACATAGTCATCCCCTTTGGGAAAAACAAAGTGCCCACAAATTACCATGTAGGTGGTAATCCATTAAGTGTGGAAGAAGTAATTAGGGATTTGGGGACCCAAGTAGATAGCAATCTCTCCTTTGACAATCACGTTGCCAAAGTGGCTAGAAAGACCTTCTATATAGCCCACCTTACCACAAAAGGGATCACATCTAGATCAAGAGAGGTCATTGTGCCCCTCTACTCATCACTCATCAGGCCCATAATTGAATACAGTGCCCCATTCGGGATGTACCTTACCCAACACCTGCAGCAACTGGAAAGAGCCCAAAAGTACCACACCAAGAGGATCAAGGGACTCAAACAGATGCCCTACGCAGTTAGGCTAAAGAAACTCCATCTCTACTCAGTTGCTTACCGTCTACTCAGAGGCGATCTGTGCCTGATGTATAAAGCCATGTCCAACCCAGAATTAATGGACATGCTCCACCTCAGGAAATCCAAATCCCTTAGAGCTACACGCTTCAGGGACTTAAACCTCAGCACAGAAATAAATAGGACATGCTGGAGGGACAGATTCATATCCCAGAGGCTCCCCTCACTCTGGAACAAAATTCCAATCCATGTTAGGCAGATTCCCTCAATGACCCTCTTCAAGAGAAATCTTGACGAGTGGATGGGAGATCGTAGGTTTACACCTGGAATCTCTTCTGTATCCCTACTAGACAGAGGCACAGTAAACTAACCTTAAAAGGGCTATCTTCTGTAACCTACTATACAGAGGCACAGTCAACTAATCTAAAAGGGTGGCGAAAGCCAAACACACTCTGGCTAGGCTTATAAATGCCCTAGGGTGATAGCCTAGTATCAACCTATGAACCTAAGAACCCATTTATCACCTCTGTTCACTTCTGATGAAATTCCCCCTATGATTCCATTTTCTGATATCACAAAAGAAGAAATAGTCACTGCACTCTCTAAAGTAAGAGACACAGCATCTATGAACCCTGATTGAATCCCAGAATGCCTAGTAAATAGCTCAGGCATGACCTAGCACACCAATTCAGTTCTCTATTTAACAACAGTCTCCAGGCAGGCTTTGCTCCAGTAGAGTGGAGGACAGCAACAGTCATCTCTTTGCACAGGGGTGGGCCATCAATATACAAAGGAAACTACTGACCCATAAGTCTTAGACTGTTATGCAAGGAGAATCATGAAGCTGAAAACCTCTTTTTTTAAAGTTTGCTTCCTTTAAAAGGCCAAATGGTACAGTGGTTAAGGTGTATGCCTTTCAACCACTCAGTACAAGGTTAGATTCTCAGCACTGAAAAGAGCTTTACAGATATGAAGATTCATATCTTTTTTGCCCCAAGAGAGACCAGATTGCTAAGAGGTTAAGGTGTTCGCCTCCCATGCACAAGGTACAATGTTCAATCCAGACCTCTGACCAATGCATTATCCCCAGCTTTTGCATTATCTGCTTGTGCTTCTGTGAGGGTCTTTCCCACAAATCATGCTGAATGTTATCATCTGAAACTCACCCATTAATGGAAGACAATTAAAAGGGGAGAATGAACAAGAAAGTACTCAGCACTCAAGTACCCCAAGACAAGTAGTGGAAGAAACAGACTTAGATGAAGAAGATAGGCAGCACCTCCAAACAGCATGTGGGATGACTGCAAAACAGATATGTGGCCAGCCAAAGGATAGAAATAAGGTACTTAAAGAAAGGTTACTGAGGAAGTCATGGAAGTCATCAAAAGAAAGGAGGAGTGCAGGACAAAGTGGGACATGGAAAAGAAAGACTAGGCCAGGAAGGAATACTGGATGGCTAAGAAGGAAGCTAAGAATAGAGTTCTACCAGCTTCCAGAAAATGACCTCAGTACTTGGCAAAAAAGAAACTGTCAGGTTGCAGGACAAACACAGAAAGATAAAGTCATACACCCTTCTACTCACCAGGCTCCAAGATACATAGAAAAAGAAAAACATGGAAACTGATGTATGGCCATGTCCAGACTGACCATTGGCAAAGTCTTCCACCATATCATTGCTAGCTATGGGATCCCCACTGAGTACAATGAGAGAAACACTCAGTATACCTGATGGTACAGGGAGGGCATTCAGCCCAACACAGGACATATGGCTGATTTAACAAGTTCCCAGTCATAAACACACTATACAACAGAAGGCCAAGATTTCTGTCTAAAACTAAGCAAGAGAGTGCTCAATGGAAAAAAATATCCTACATTAGTATCAACAGACAAATCAGGAAACTAGTCAAGTCTGCAAAAGCTAAATAGGAGACTAAAATAGCCCTTTATGCAAAGGATAACTGTAAAGTATTTTTAGTTAGGTCAGAAATCTTAAGGGAAACCCTCAAAAACGTGCTGAGTTGGCATAAGAAGACAGTACATATTCAAGCGGAAGACATAGTAAACTTGTTGGCCTTTACATTCAATGAACATTTCACCCATTTATCACCTCCAGTCACTTCTGATGAAATTCACCCTATGATTCCATTTTCTGATATCACAAAAGGAGAAATCGTCACTGCACTCTCTAAAGTAAGAGATGCAGCATCTATGAACCCTGATGGATTCCCAGGGTGCCTAGTAAATAGCTCAGGCATGACCTAGCAAACCAATTCAGTTCTCTATTTAACAACAGTCTCCAGGCAGGCTTTACTCTAGTAGAGTGGAGGACAGCAACAGTCATCCCTTTGCACGGGGGTGGCATCAATATACCCAGGAAACTACTGACCCATAAGTCTTAGACTGCTATGCAAGGAGAATCATGAAGCTGAAAACCCCTTTTTTTAAAATCGATTTCACCTGAAAAGCCAAATGGTGCAGTGGTTTAGGTATATTCCTTTAAACCACAATGTGCAAGGTTTGATTTTCTCCACTGGAAAGAGCATTACAGATATGAAGATTTATATATTTTTCGCCTGTGAAGGAGAGAGACCAGATAGTGAAGCGGTTAAGGTATTCGCCTCCCATGCACACGGTACAAGGTTCAATCCTGACATCTGGCTAATACATTATCTCCGGCCTTTGTATTATCTACTTGTGCTTTTGTGGGGGTCTTTCCCCCAAATCATGCTGAATATTGCCATCTGAAACTCACCCATTAATGGAAGACAATTAACAGGGGAGAATGAACAAGAAAGTACTCAGCACTCAAGTACCCCAAGACAAGCAGAAGGGGAAACAGACTTAGACAAAGAAGATAGGCAGCACCTCCAAACAGCATGTGAGATGACTGCAAAACAGATATTTAGCCAAGAAAAGGATAGAAATAAGGTACTTAAAGAAAGGTTACTGAGGAAGTCATGGAAGTCATCAAAAGAAAGTAGGAGTGCAGGACAAAGTGGGACATGGAAAAGAGAAAATGACCTCAGTACTTGGCAAAAAAGAAATGGTCAGGTTGCAAGACAAACACAGAAAGATAAAGGGCCGGATTCATGAAGGCTTGCATGGAGTCTGAGTAGAGTAAGATTCCATGCAGCTAAAATGTCTGCCGAGCAATCCAGGAACAGCCGGCAGGGGCGTGCAAGAGAGCTCTGAAAACGACTCTTGCACGGACAGAGTTAGTTTATGCAAATTACCTCATTTGCTGCTGAAAGCTATGCAAATGAGGTAAATTTGCAATCCAGGAAACACTAACCTGTCCGAGCATCCGAGCAAGAGTAGTGTTATTTGCAGAAATGTACTCGGTTGGCAACTAAGTACAGTTCTGCAAATAGCAAAACGGAGCCATGACAGCTCCAAATGCATCCAGTTGAGGAAGCATGCCAATGGCCAAATATATGGCCATTGGCATTTGTATGTGTTCCAAATTAATAAAAAATATTTTTTTTCCTTGATCTCCAATGTTTAAGCATAGCCCAGCGCCGTGCAAACGTGCGGCGCACTAAAAACCAGAAAAACAAAAAAAAAAGCCACAAATAGGGATTTAATCCATAATACTACTCTGCCATGCAAGTGAATGGCAGGTTGAAGACAACATGACTACTGAGTAGAGGCTGCGAAGGGGGGAAGCTCAGTCTAAGAGATGTAACCAAGCATTAGTAGGCAATCCTATGCAAATGAGGGTAAGGATAGTGAATCCCAATTTTACATGGCATATGAGCCAGGTCTGTGGAGTGTAAGAGTAGGATAAGGGGAGTATCAGAGTAGAAGATAGGTGACATCATGAGGGGAGTATGTATGAAAGAATGTAAGCTCACTGGAGCAGAGTGGCATGTGTTTGCTTTCAGTTACTCATCACTGGAAGAGGCGTGTCAACAGGTATCCTTCCTAAAGGCAAGATATTGAAGGCGTATGCCATGGATATCAACAAAGTTTCTTGTAAAAGTGCCTGCAATGTGTTTGCACATGGGTGCATGCCTGTACATCTGAGTAAGACTGTGTGTGCGCGTTTAAGCTGGAGTAAGCAAGTGTAAGGTAGATGAAGTCTGTGTAAGCATGTTTGCACCTGTGTGTGCATGTTTAAGCAGGAGTAAGCAAGTGTTAGTTTGTGGAAACCTGTGTAAGCCCCTGTAATTATGTGTCCTCGCATGTGAGCTGGTGTGCATGTGTTTGCGTGGCGCTGCCCTCTGTGGAAACAGAAAGGGAAAAGGAAGCACAGGAAATAGTAGGAAGTTAACCAAGGAGAACTAGCAGAGCTAGCAGGTGAAAACAATCAGAATCAGGCAATTACACAGGCAGAACACTAGCCCAGCCCAGCACTTAAAACTCTGCAAACAACATTCCACCATGTTTTTCTCAGAGACACTGCAACACTGCAATATACTAAGAGAAGTGAAAACTGAAAAAGCTTTACTGAGACAAAAAATATATTAGGGGCTGCCATTGCAGTTATAAGGTGACATGCAACATGCTGAGGGTGGTGACAATGTGAATTCTGCTGAGCAACCCACAGTGAGGAGATGGAGAAGAGTGTACAGGCCCAGGGTAACCTATCAGGGGCTACATGAGCTGGAGATAGTGGAGCGCTACAGAGTGGACAGAGACCTCCTGCAGCAAATTGTTGAGCTGTGCAGGCCACGCCTCACACACAGAACCAACAGAGGGGAACCCATTCCAGTGGAAACCAAGGTATGTGTTGGCCTAAGAATACTAGCAACAGGTACCTTCCAGAGACCAACTGGTGATATGATGGTGATTTCACTGGCATCAGCATCCAAGGTACTGCACCAGTTCCTGGATGCCATGTCAGCACATGTCAGTGATCATGTATATTTCCCCAACTCCCATGAGGTATTGGCCAGCAATATGCGTCTTTTCCATGAAATAGAGGAATACCCTGAGGTAGTGGGTGCAATAGACTGCACGCCCATACACATCAAAGCACCAGCTGGTGAGCGGGGTAGGGCCTACTTTAACCGCAAGGGCTTCCCCTCCATCAACTGCCCTGTGTGATGCCCAGGGCATAATACTGAATGTGTGTGCTGGCTGCCCTGGAAGCTACCACAATTCCCATATCTGGCATCTGACACAGCTGTACCAGACATTTGCCAATGGGGACATCCCTCATGGTCACCTAGTGGGGGATGCTGGATACGCACTGGAGCTGTGGCTGATGACACCCATCAGAAATGCACACACACCCGAACAGGAACGCCATAATGAGACACACGCTCAAACACAAAATGTAATTGAGAGTGTGTTTGGGCTTCTCAAGTCACGGTTCCGGTGCCTGGACACATCTGGTGGAGCCTTGCAGTACTCACCAACTACATGTACCCAAATTGCCATGGTATGTGCTATGCTACATAATATGATCCTGCGAAAACAGCTGCAGCAGGAGCAGCATAGGGCTGGGCCAAACAGCCCCCCACCATTGCCAAGGCCATCACAGGTAGAGCATGACTCGGAGGAGGAACAACCTGAGCCTGCCCCAGTAGGCAGAAGGAGGCGTGCCCAGTATGCCTTGGCCTTGGCAAAGAGGCAATGCATAGCAGATACACTGGCTCAATAGGAACCCTGGAAATGATACCTGTCTCTGACTCGCACATATAGTAAAAGGGATGCCTAACTTGACACTACCTGTTTTCAAACATGTATAGAGAGTGTACTATGTGCATCCAACAGAGGCAGCCCTGCAGCACCACCTGAGGCATGATTGCCATGTTTTAAGCAATATAAAGCAGTGCTAAACAGCTATTACCACCATTTAGTATATGTAAACAAAATTTCACACAGTAACTAGCACAACTTTGGGCAATGTTGAGCAATATTGGGCAACGTTAAGCAATGTTGCTTAACGTTGAGCAATATTGGGCAAGTTCGAGCAAGGCTGGGCACAGTTGAGCAAAAGCAGGTAAACATGTTCATATTTGTTTTACTGGTCCTTAAGCAGTCTGGTCTGCCCAGTATGAAACAAAATGCAGTGGCAGTCCTCAAACGCAAGATACTGTGCACTATAGCCACAGTACTGAACCACTAAACCATGACACTATTTCACTGGTCAGCCTATATGAAGAAATGTTGATAAGTCTATGCAAAGTGTCTCATGGAAACCCTGCAGGCACAGCATAATCCCTGTAGATTTATGACACAAAGGTGAGCCCTGCAGTAAAAATACAACTTGATTGGCAACACACATATAGTATAAATGTTAATATTGGGCGTGTTCACACACGTCAACAAATGTAGTGAACCTCAGACAGCAACATGCTGAAAGGTCACAATGGGCATGCTCACACACTTGAATAAATGAGGCAAATGTCAGGCAACAACATACTGAAAGTTCAAACTGGGCATGCTCACACACTTAGGCCATGTCTGAGTACAGCAGTGGGCCACACATATCTGGCAGTTGCATGTGTTAACCCAGGAACCTCTCACTATTCACCAATCCTGTTTTGTGCACACAGTTATATGAAAACAGACACACATATAATATATTGGAACCCTGCCATAATCAAGTATGTACTGCAGATACGTAGGTTGTTCATAGAAAGTAGAAAAGCAAAGAAGATTAAAAATCTGCAATCAGTATCACCAATAAACAATGTGCACTCCAAACATTATACAAACCAGGTTATGGAAAAATTATCTGCAAAGGAGTCCATACAGAACCATGACACTTCCTTCAGCTATGTCATAAATAGCAATGTACACTCATATATGTCCTGAGTCAGGGCCAAGTGTAAATGACTGACAATGCTAACATCCTGTCAGACAGTCCCATACATACATACAAACTCCCACTGACAAAAGGTCCTATCATCATACCAGGAGATATCACATGTAGAATGGGTAAACAGCTCCTTCCAAAACTGAAAACAGGGCATCAATGGGATTACATTGTTTCCCTATATGTGTCATAACTGAACTGCAAAACAAACAGACCCTGCACCTGAACAGTCTGTTGAACCTCACCCCCTCTACAGGATATGAAACTGTTGAATGGGTTACAGCAACATTTGGCACACTCCACAAGTGTTGGTGCACAACAGACCATGGAACTATAGTCTTATAAGCCTATGAAGTCTGATCTGCAAGGCCATGGAGTCCATCATGATTGAAGACATACACAGAGCTATTGGAAACCTAGAAACACACAACCCTACCAACTTTGCTTTGGTCATGGGCAGATCATGGTTCCCAAACCTGCTAGACTGTTTTCAAGGCAGTCACCCAGGACATACATCAATGAAATGAGCTACACACGTCCCACCTAGACTTTGAATAGCCCTTTTTCAACATCCCAGACACATGTCGTATCCACAAAATCAACAACCTGTGCATAAATATGTATTGTCATCTGATGGATTGGCAACTGGGCCACAGATAGATCACACAAGGTAAGAATTGTGGAGTCCTGTTCAAGCTGGTAACACCTGCTGTCCCCCATGACTCAGTCCTGGGATTGCATAAAACAAAGTGCACACACATTACCATGTGTAGTCTGATGATGTCAGCATCCCACAAATATAGCAGGAGAAATGAAGACTCTCAGTAAAGCATATAGCGCGTTGTGTAAATGTGTATTTCTCTAGTATCATAACATAGTTCGGTAGGGGTTTGAATCCTGCAATTGTTGAGTGTGTGTGTGTGTGTGTGTGTGTGTGTGTGTGTGTGTGTGTGTGTGTGGTGGGTGGTGTGTATGTTTGTGTGTGATTTCCTTTGAGAGGAGTGCCCTTTTTGGAGACTAGGAAAACACCTTAAAAGTGGTATATTCATCTTTGGCAAGTCTGATGATGTCAGCATCCTAAAAATATAGCAGTGGAAATAAAATCTCCCATTAAAGCATATAGCGCGTTGTGTTAATGCATACTTTTCTAGTATCACAACATAGGTAGAAGGTTTGAATCCTGCAATTGCTGAGTGTGTGTTTGGGGGGCTGTATGTTTGTGTGTGATTTCTTTTGAGAGGAGTGCCCTTTTTGGAGACTAGGAAAACACCTTAAAAGTAGTATACTCATCTTTGGCAAGTCTGATGATGTCAGCATCCTACAAATATAGCAGTGGAAATGAAAACTCCCAATAAAGCATATAGCATGTCGTGCTGATGCGTATTTTTCTAGTATCATAACATAGTTAGGTAGGGTTTGAATCCTGCAATTGCTGAGTGTGTGTATGTATGTGTGTAGGTGGGGGGGTGTTTCTGTGTGATTACCTTTGAGAGGAGTCCCCATTTTGGAGACTAGGAAAATGCCTTAAAAATGGCATATTCATCTTTGGCAAGTCTGATGATGTCAGCAGCCTACAAATATAACAGTGGAAATGAAAACTCCCAATAAAGCATGTAGCACATAGTGTTACTGTGTACTTCTCTAGTATTATAATATAGTTAGGTAGGGGTTTGCATCCTGCAATTGCTGAGTGTGTGTGTGGGACACTGTTGGTCAAGTGGGTTTTGCTTTTACTACTGTATGACATATCAGTATAACAACAGTATGTGCATTGCACACTTCAGGTATCCGTGTATAGAATAATGTGAGTGAGGGTTCATGCCTGGGGTATATTTCAGACATGTTCAAACACAACACAGTCTGTCAATAATGGACATTGATTATAGGTGTACAACAACCTTTATGGATATGCATACAGACCCCTTATTGCTTATGTGATACACCAAGGGACGTCAGAATACCTTTGGAAATGTGAATACCAAAGGACAGATGACATAACACTTGGCTGTATGCATACATCGGTACCCGTTCTACATCTTGGGGCTACTACCTATGTGGAACTGTCGGGATACTATGTTTAGTAAATGTGGATGACTATGCTATAGTTGGCTTATAGCTTTACAGCATGTGTTGGACAACAGGTATCTGTCTGTATGATACCCTTGCGGAGGATACGTGTCTCATCAAGAGAATGCAATATAGGCCACTGTATGCATTTCCAGATGTGGATGGACATATCCCTAGTGTGTTTGCTTGTACCTAAGAGGGCTATATGCCAAACAGGAGTGGTCCCAGGAACGGGTGGTCAATACCATTGGTTACTGTTATATTATAGTACCGGAGGGATCCAAATGTTACTGCGTTTCCTACATCTGTGTGTCAGTTGTCAAGACATCATCTAATGATTGGTTATAGTCAGGCTGTTGAGGTTGTGCTTACTATCAGAATGCAAACCAATGACAGATAGTAACAGTATCACCCATGGCATAGTGTCAAACCATGTCATACACACATGTGTACCCAAGTTAAAACATATGTGTAGTAAAATGCATACTGGCCACCAATAGAAACTATGAGATTCTAACACTGTGTAATACAGGGCATGCCACCCTTCCCATGTGTCCACTATACACATACATGCAGACAGCACACCTCCACCATGTTCACAAATGTACACTTGCAAATCTGTACTGCGCACATCACACATGTACTGTCCACTCAGTAACACATGCTGCCAAAACTACACACATCAGCCAAGTGGCACATGGGCAGACAATACATTGTTGGAATTAACAGTGGTGTAAACCATACTACATTGACAATCATACCTTTAATGCATCATGCCTGCTCAGATATACCTACAAGGATATCATTACACTTTACTGTTGACAACATGCTAACATTGCTTCACTGCTATAAAGTCACCCTGTGCATCAGCATCATGTTAGCCTGTTCCAGCATCAATGTTACAGACGACAGGAGGTGGCACAGTTTCATCATATGCACAGAGTATGTTGTTGGTTTGCCAGAGCCCGACATTGACCCATCCAACCGACATGTATGTGTGTGTGTGTGAGGGACAACAGTACAGCATGGGCCAATGTTGATGTAATGTGTGTGTGTGTGTATGTGTTAGCCCTAAGTGTTTGGTTTATGTGTGTGTGCCTGCATGCACACAGTTCCACCATGTGGCTGCCATATATGGGAGGTTGTGGGACAGCCACAGACTGTACCTGCCAGGCTGTACAGATTACCGTCTCTGGCCACGGACACAGTACCTGTGCCTGGCAGAGGTGCTACGGACAGTATTGAGTACTAAGCCCAACTGGGTACTGTCATCAGAGGCAGAGGAATGTCGACTGGACCCATGTCCCTGCTGAGACTGTCCAGAGCTACGTGCATGTGGTCTTCTAGGACAGTCCATTGACAGCCCAGCCCCAACATTGCTGGGGCTGGTACTGCCACTACGGGAGCGGCTATGACTTGTGGGTCATCCGCGACGACTGCCAGCCGATGATGTAGCTGTCATATTTCCACATCGACGTCTCAACCTTCCCGCACTGTCCTGGCACATGGACATTACATTGCGGAGGACATCCAATGTCTCCTCCCAATGTCTATCAATGACCTCGGTGTAATTAGGGATGGCACCAGCAAGGTCACGGATACTGTCATTGATAGCAGTGTTATGGGCCCTCTGTGCCCTTAGTCCCTGTCTGGTGTACTGTTCCATATGTCCTGTGCCTGCATTACAGACTGGAACATACCTGAGGTTGTAAGACCTGTGGGGGCACGTCTGCCAGGGGCATTATGACCAGCAGTGCTC
>NC_056741.1:828106152-828108652 GCF_019279795.1 Protopterus annectens | reverse complement strand
GCTCTAGGGATCTAAACCTTGTCACCACAATAAACAGGACATGCTGGAGGGATAGATTCCTGTCCCAGAGACTTCCTATATTCTGGACCAAGCTACCCATCTATGTCAAGCAAAGTTCTTTGTTAGCCCTCATCAAGAAAAATCTTGATGAGTGGATGGGAAATAGGATTTACACCCCGGGGATCACTTCTGTGTCTCTGCTGGACAGTGGCACAGGAAAATAACTTTCTTGGGTGGCGTAAGCTATGGAACCTTGCTGGTTAGGCTTACGTAGGCCATTGGGCCGATAGCCTAGTACCTACCTATGAACCTATGAATAGAATACAAGCAGAAGTGATTTATTGTCTGCTTAATTTACATTGTACTATTAAAGTCACTGGTGTATCTCATGTCTTATATGCTGGCATATTCCAATGTAATTACATTTCTGTGTTGTATTCTAAGTAATGTAACCAGATGTAATTTGCAGACTTAATTTCTATGTTTCCCCAGTAACCCATCCAGTTGTTTGCATTGTGTATGCACAAACACCAAAATGACACAATAAACTATTTTGCCCAGCAATCATTTTTGCAGTCAGACCATGTATGCACAAGCACTTCACTGATAAGCAATGAATTAATTCCCCAAGCAACATCCTCATTATTATGTCCAGGTATACATACACCTAAATGAAATGTGTCCCCAAACAAGCCTTCAGTAACATTTCCTAGTATGTGCAACCACCAGCATGAACACTTCACCCAAGCAACCCCATAGGATTTTCTTGACATGTACTGAGATGCCTGCTACAGCTAAAGCCATGTTTCTGAGGGGTGACCTGAAGAGGGTTGTGCACAAGAGATGCCCTCGCAATCTGACTGCTTTGGAGTTAAAGGGAATGAACTAATCTGCACCTAATAGCAGCATAACAATCTTTCATTCTCCAGAATCTGTTTTATTCTACTCAGAATCACAAGGAAACAGGAGTCCATCTTGGCACTGAGCAGGTCTAGAGAACTAATCCTAGATCAGGCGGTAGTCCATCATACGGCACACTTTCACTAAACCACAGACTACCTATACACCTGTTGGCAATTTGCAAGCCTGTCAATTAACTAACAGTATAGCTTATGAGATGTGAAAAGGAGCCACAAGGCCTGGCATAACCATAATAAGATAAATAGAACATGTGACCAAGTACACAAAGCATCCTTTCTCCAGGAGAAAAACTTAGCCTAGCATTTTTAACATAAGAGACCAGTGACCACGTATCTAAAAAAAAGTAACTGCCACCATAGAAAAAATAAAGCACATTGAATGAAATCTTTTAATTCATTTGTTGAATCAAACACCACCACTTGTCGATAAACCCCTATATAGAAAAAAATTCAGAAAATTAACATGCATTACAATGCATGACAAGTCCTTGCCTATAATGCTTGCATTGTCTAAATTATGCAGCTGAATGTATAAAAGTCCCCTCACTGGAAATTGCTTATTGTTGCAAAAGAAAATATGCCACATATTGTACCAAGTGGGTACAAATACATCAGTTTAAATATCTACATTACAAATCTTCTGTTAGTAGGAATGTCCACCTATAATAAACACCAATTTCTTATTTAAAGGGGGTGATTTAAAATATAAAAAGATACACCCCAGGATTCATGAAGCTTGCGCCAGGTGCAGGCATAGCATAGGCAGTATAACACCAAATATGGCCGTCGAGTGATTCAGGTACGATCCAATTCCACGTGCCCTACCGGCGTACGCCAGAACTGCGCAGCCCCCGGTGTAGGTATGCTAATTAGCCCATGTGCAGTGTCGCACCATGCAAATGAAGGCATATAGTGATTCATGAAGTGGTGCAGGTGTAGCGTAAGCCCACGGAAATGTAAACCAAAAAACACGGTTTACATTTTCCCAAACAGAACATCGGAGCTATGGAAGAGGGCCAGACCCAGGTATCACAACGCTAACATATGCCAAAGGCGAAATACACAGCCAATGGCATACGAAAAGATGCACAACATGTAAATAACAACATTTAATGTCATGTCCACAGTAACGCACAGCACAACTGCAGGGCAAGTGTGCGGAAGCTGTAACATAAAGAAATTATATAAAAATGTCATAAAATCACAATGTAATAGAAATCAGGTTTACAGCATAATACACAATGGTAGGCCACAACCAAGGTGCAAGGGTTGCTAAAGGCCTGCGATAGTGTTCAGCGCGGTAACTATGAATTAGTAGTCAATGCCATGCAAATGAGGCAGATAATACTGAATCGCAAATGTCCCGCCGGATGAAGGTTGTACCATATGGTGCAGCGGTATAACACTGAGGAGTGGCTCAGAGGAGATACATGACATTGGCAGAGGGGTGTGCCACCGTAGCAGTAAGCACATTGGAGCAATGCAAATATGGCCTGTCCATTGCTAAGCAAAGCTACAGGACAGGGGTGGGAGGAAGGTATAGAATCGTTTAGCTGAGAGCACACATGGTGCCCAAAAGC
>NC_056741.1:828035273-828105652 GCF_019279795.1 Protopterus annectens | reverse complement strand
GTCACCCTGATTTTGCAGTCCCCCTCTGCCATGAGGGTGGTGTCTGCCATTGTTATTTCCCCCTCTGCCCCTGAGGGGAAAAAAATCACCATGTGTGTCAGGCAAGGGTCCCTGGGACTTTCGAAACCACATCTTTCCACCCCACTGACCTTTGGGATAAGGTCTGTTAGGAGTGGAAAATGGACTCCCACGGCAGCGAGAGTCTTGCCTTCCTGCTCACACATGATAAGCGTGTCTTTTACCTGAGGCCCAAAAAGTGAGGAGCCATCAAAAGGGAGTATTTGTGAAGGATGCTCGAAAGGGTTCCGCAAATTGACACAGCCAAGCATGTCTCCCGAGAGCCAGTCCTGTACCTGCAGCTCTGCTTGCTCCATTGACTGCATAGGAAATCAGCCTCATGGAGGAGTTGACTACTGAATTAAGAGTCGCAAGCTGGGAAGCTATTTTGGCTGATGCTACCTCAGCTGTAGGATATCTCCAAGCTCTTTTAGGAGATCCCTTTGAAGTCTTGTAAAATGAGAGAGGTAATTCAGGGACCTCATGGAGAAGGTCACTGAGGAAAACATTTGCTTCCCATATCTGTCCATCATCCTAGACTCTGTTTGGTGGATGGACAGACGAAGAAGTTTCTGCTATCTCTTTCTTGGTGGCTGCTGCTACCACCATGGCATCAACTGGCACACCTTTAGTGAGAAATTGTTTGCCCTGGGGGGCTGTTATGAATTTATTTGGTCTCCTCTGAGTAGGTTCCACAGAATCCGGAGCTGACCAAGCCTTTCGAGCCACTACAGACATGAGTGGATCGAAAGGTGGAGACACCCAGGAGGTGGAGGGTCGGGAACCGAATGCCTCCAGGTATACAGACTTGTCCTCGGTAAGGGCTAGGGAAGACCAGCCACTCCTCTGCCCAAGCATTTCAAGGATGTCCAAAAAGTAAACTTCTGAGGGGGACCAGGGGGACCCTTCCAATTAATCAGGTCTGTATCTGAGGTGACAGACTCAGGGGAGTCTAGGTGCTTCCTCTTGCACTCCTTCCAGGGAAGCTCCTCTGAGTGATCAGGGGAGGCCTCTGAAGAAGAGGGGTCACCCAATGGGGTGTCCTGGGGTATAGGTTCCCTACACTTCTGGGCTGTTGGAGGAACAGAGGTTGGCACAGGCACCACAAGAGAAGAAGCCGATGGGGCTGACAGTAGGGCTGTTTCAGGGGACAGCACACTCCGCATGACCTCGAATGCATCCCAACCCCAAGGCAAAGAAAGCTCCGGCTCCAAAGAGATGGGAGTCCTTCTCCGTGTCAAAGGCGATGGCTCTGAGGCCGATGTGGGAGCTGAGCTCACCTGCGCCGAAGCTCCGAGAGGGAGAGTGTGGGTCGGACAATGGTCCGATGCCACTTCCCCCCCCTCAGAGCAGATGAGAGCTTCAGCGCCCAGATCCCTCTATGGACGGAACAATCGAGGTGATCGGAGCCGACGTCAGAACCGAAGAGGAGGTGATCGGCAAGGTCAGTTCTACTATCAGTGCGTTCATGGTCTCCGGCTCTGAACTAAGTGTGGTCAGAGGAGGAATGGAGATGGAGGCAGATGGAAGTGGGCTGGAAAGTAATTTCGCAAGGGCCTGTGATTTAAGCAACCTGCTGACTACTCTCTCCACATCCTGATCCAATAACCTAGAGGACTGAGAGGAGTGGGATGAAGAGCGATGACTGCGTTCACTTCCTAATAAGGATGACTGGCACCGAGTGGATCAGATCCAATGAAGAAGACCTTGCTCATTTGTGGCTCTGAGACGGCTCCTAGACAGCAGTTGGAGCCGAGGGAGGAGTTGACTTGTCGATGCTAGTCGGCACTGACAAACCTGGTTGTTCAAGCCCAAGAGTCAGTTCCAAGGATGGAGCCGATGGCTTGACAGACTTAAGAGGATTTCACTGGCTGAGAACCTTTAGCCAGGGAATCCTGTGGTTTCAATAATCCTCAAAGGATTACTTTGTCTTTGCGCTCCTGCAGGCAGGACCCTTGGATTAAATGCATGACAGAGCAGGAGTCCTGCAGGTGCACAGCTCCTAAACAATAAACACAGCTAGTGTGCCCATCTGTCAGATACATTTTCTGACAGCATGAGTCACACTTTTTGAAGCCTGAAACTTTGGCCTCTTTAGAAATCTTACACTACTAAACTAAGCAGCAAACAGTCTTTTTTTTTTTTTTTTTTTTTTACACAGTTAAGGAAAAGAAAGGAGTGCCTCTAATTTAAATGGCTGTCCTAAGTGGGGGGGGGGGCTCTCTAATTTAAACAAGTTAAGGTGAAACAAAGGCCTGTAAGTATGGAGCGATGGCCAACAAAGCTACAACACACAAGAAAGGTGATAAGGGATAAAGTATTCTATCTAGACAAAAACCTGATAAATTTTGAAGAATAAACAATTAATAGAAAAAAAACTATACTAAGCCTGAGCTAGTAGAGAAGTAACCTCGCAGCTGAAGCGGCAAACGAGATCTGGGTAGCCGACGCTGAGCATTCTGGGATAAGGGTTAGCCTTGAACCAGTAAATAGTTCTCGAGCTATAGAAGTAGGCCAAGGATCGGCTCTGAACCCAAACAGCAAGAACGAAGGCAAAATGGGACAACCTATCACAGATTTCTATTTGACCCAATTGGACAATGAAGTTTCTCCATCCACAAACCCCCCCCCCCCATGTTTTGCATATGGGTCAGATGGTCACATAGACAGTGAAAATTTACTGCCACATAGCTACCATTGCTACAATTATTCTTCCACACCACTGCTCCCCTTGTACTCTCACCTCCAACCAAATTTAAGATTATCCAATCAACCTACTTAATGCCCTTGGAATGTGGGAGGAAACTGGATGCTTTCTGATAAAGGTACTAATGTACATATAACGCCTGCCAAAAAAAAAAGTCTGCCACTTCATTGCAACATATTAAGCTGCACAAACAGAAAAAAGCAAGTGGCAAACTTTTTATTATCTTTGCTAAATATGGCACTGCTACTGAGTGTGCCTAAAACAGAAAACTACAGTAGAAGTTAAAACAGCTTGACATTTTACTTTCTCTAAGCATGACCTACAGTAAGTGAAGCTGGAGGAAAATGATCTTTCCATGGCAAGACACTTTCCGATCAGGACTCAATGCATAAACAGTTAAGTATGAAATGAATGTCCAACACTGACCAACTGTCATCTTCAGTGATTTACCAGAAAAGACACTGTACACAAGACAGAAAAAAAATATGATGGAAAACTATGGAGGAAAAAAAATATGAAGCTAAATTATGGACAGTTGAAAGATAGGATGTCTATGGTCTTGGATGCTTTGCACTGTATGGATTTTTATTTATGTATTTGGATTACAATATCAGAGGTGTATTCAGTCATGAAAATTGCTGTGATTTCAGTTTAAAACATAACCTTATTTTCTATCATTTAGTCACAGAATCAGTTTACAGGGAAGCCACAGATTACCTGCTAAAACAACTCAAGTGATACATACTCTTCCTCTTCAAGTCTGGGAAACTTCATACCAAACTGGGACCGCCATGAAATTCGCTTCATCATACCACGTAACACCATTCTTATCAGGCTCCGTCTCAATCTACCCTTTGTAGTGGCCTGGTTTCCACCACACACAGATTAAAAGTCATCACTTTGCATTAACACCATACTAAACCACTTCAGCATGTAAATATTCAACCTTGATCACCTTTTCAGAGACATGGAAAAAATTGACTATTTAACATACAAACAGCAGCAAATGTACAACCCTACAGGAACAGATTACTCACTTAATTTAGATTCCCGGCCTCCAAGGCCTAATATTCTAATGGCAAAGCATTCTCTGTAGAAATTTAATCTCTTTCAGATTAATATACCCCACAATCTTACCATAAAACATTACGAACCTGCTTCCAAGAATCCCATTCTTAGAACATGAACTTGTTCATTAAGCACATATTTTTTTTTTTTTTTTTAAACTTATCACTGCCTCCACCTGATCTTGCCCAATGTTTCTGCTACCTGTACCCAGTTAGACCACTCAGTCAGTGGCGTGGGAACTAGACATCCCTGAGTTAGGCAACAGCTTTACAGCTCATTTGTTCCTTCTCAGCAGACTTATTTTCCCATCCAATCTGCAAATTATAAGAGAAGAGGGTCCAGTTTGCTAGTCCTGCTGAGCAACCTACCCAAAAGCCCTAGTGAACACTTACTCATGGCAGTTCCCCCAAGATCTGCCATGTGTTACCAGCTAGAGAGAACATGCCTCTACATGCTGAATCTATGGCTATGGACATGTGCTCCATTGTAGCAAGGATGCTCAGGCTTGATCTCCATGACTAATACACAATAATCCAACAAGGTGTTATCCAAATGGAGAGCTACAGCCAGCCCCTTGCCCCAGCATGGGCAAGCCACAGTGACTGCTCAGTTCCATTCACCCCTGCAAACTTCATCAGGTACCACAAACATTACTCAAACTTGGGTCACCTAGGCCAGTAGGTGATAGTGAGGGCTTTATCTCTCAATGCTATTGCAGCTGGCTCCTTGATTAGCATTTCCAAACACTGAAAGATAACATACAACACTTAAGTTTGGTTAATCAGGAAAAACAGGAGTCAATAACACAAGTAAGAACTTGGACAATATTAGGCCTCCGTGCAACAGGTTCATCAGCACTCTCATATTTCAATATACAAGTATACTTGCATAAAATCAATAACCATAAAATAAATACTTCACCTTGCAAATATGCTGTTATGTACACACCATTGAAATGTCAGTCCGGCATTACACACTGGAGGAAAAAATATGATACAGATCAAAGTTTGGCACTGTATACAAATTAAAAAGCAATGGACTACACAAAATTGTAAATCAGATCATAGTTTTGTTACTAAAAATTTCTACAAACACAAATAAATCTTCCGTCTTTATGCACCATAGATCACAGTTGACAGATACGAAAACTTTAGGTCACAAAAATCCTAGTGCAATTCAAATCAGGGAAATTTTTGGAGAGTGTCAATCTTTCCTCCAACGCATTCCTTAAAGTTAAAACAGGGCATATGGTTCTCAAACTCCATCATCACCTGGAAACCATTTCTTCCTCACATATATTAGGTGAAGTCCAAAACTGAGGCTTGGACACCCATCTTTTCCACACCACAAAGTTAGCAAACAACCGAGCCAATCCATTGACAATCGCAACTGCACACCAATAAGAGAATCACCACAGGAAAAGCCAAAGTCAAATTACATTTCTGCGAAAATGTTCTCATTACCTCAGAAAATCTAAGAACATTTCTTCTGATTCATGACCAGTTCCCTTTTACACCATCAGAAACTGCACCATCACCCAAAGGCAGTTAAAATGCCCCAATCTTCCAGGAAGACTTTGTGGAAAAAATAAATGAACTAAAAGGAACTAATGAACAAAACACAACCAAGTCTAAACCTTCCACGGCTTTTGCCACTCTAGTTAATCATAAAGTCTACCACTTTGTTTTGCCCTCCATATGCACTAACTGCTGTTTAACACATGCTGTTCTAACTACAGGTTTCAGATGCTTATCACCAACTTATATGCTGCATAGGAAAGATGGCATCATATTAACTTACAAGATCTTAATTACCTCCTCCATCTACCTGCTCCATACACATTGAT
This sequence comes from Protopterus annectens, assembly GCF_019279795.1. Lineage (NCBI taxonomy): Eukaryota > Metazoa > Chordata > Ceratodontiformes > Protopteridae > Protopterus > Protopterus annectens. The sequence continues at coordinate 828,099,974 of NC_056741.1, read as the reverse complement.
AACGAGTTGGGAAAGGTGTTGTGTGTGTTGGGGGAGGCTTGTCCAGTAAGTTAAGTACCTACATGAACTATTCCCAAATCCTTAAAATCACTGTAATCACTGTGGTCTGGCTCAAGTCCAGCTTGAGCAGTAGGGCTTTAATCATGTAGTAAACCACTCAAATTCATCTATATTTACCTTTTTTTAAACTGTAAATAAATTCAGATTTCAAGAACTTCTAACTTTGCTCAACCCTCACCACAACTTCTTTTTTTTTTTTTTTTTTTTTTTTTACTAGATCAAAAACATAAAAACATAAGAATTCAGCTTTGTAAAAGAAGCAACCAAGATGATCATACTCCTTGAAGCAAAGGGAGACTTCCAGTGCATCGAAATTAAGTCTTGCTTTTTTATTTTGAACTGAGGTCGGTGATGTTGGTGCCTTCTTGCTGCGACCATCTGAATAAGTATGGAGGTAAGAAAAAGGACATTAGTTTGGCTCCCCTTTTGAAATGATAAAAAGGCATGCAGAAAATTGAGAAAACCTGTAGCCTGTTACAATATATACATTATGTATCCTACATTTATTTATTTTTTGGCTACTGATAGTGCAAAGGCCCCTACAGCAGGGTGAAAGCTCAAAGATAATACAAGTTTTGAATGGTGAGCTATAACCGTTTTTGTTTAAGCAGTGTATAAAGCAGTGCATACCAGCACGGATACTGCTGAAAAAGCCATTACTTCTATATTGTACAGAAAGACCAACATGCGAGCAACTGAACCTGCTTCATGTCAAGCTACATGCAGAGGGATAAAGCCCAAAGTCTAGTTAACCAGAAATCAAACTGTGCTTGTGCACTTAATTGGTGTAGGCATGAAGAACCGTCATGCCCATCATGGTGTGGTGGTGCACATGCCCAAAGGTAGACTCAAGGTTAATCTCTAGTAGAGGCTGGGGACATACAGGGACTATGGCTGAGCTACATTCAAAAGGTGTGCACAGCATGGCCCACTGCAAGCCCTTCAGTGGGATGTGCAGAGCCCACAGGCAGAGTCTCCTTAAGAGAAAAGACATTTTAGCAGCAGCATGACACTGCCCAGCAGTAAATTACAGCATAGATTTCTCAGTACTAATATTTAAAGGAAGTAAAACAAAAGAAAACACTTCCACGTTTTATAAACTACATTCAAGTAATTTGTCTGCTAAAATGATCACATGACAAAAATGACAACCATTTCCTGCTTAGTTATATCAATTTTGTCAAGACTTAAATATGCTGGTAAACATTCACAGAGCTTTATCATTTCTTGTTGCAATTACAACAGTTGCTTCTACAACTGTTTTACAATTTATTGAATGTGTTATTTTCCTGAAGTTAAACCTGCTCTACTTACAAGACCATGTGCCGTCACACTACCAATTCCACTGGAGAGAGTTAACGGACATGAATATCATCACTACAACCACTACACTAATGCAGTGTCCACAGATCTTGCTGAAGGCAGGAGCATAACAAGACTCCAGGTGCAGTCTCTTGTCACAGTTTATAAAAAATGTAGAGAGAAAAATGCATTTATAAAGGATTATTTGATCTCACTCAAAGTCCAGGGTCTTAAATGCAAATGATACATGCGCAGACGTTTCTAATAATTTATATTTAGACATGTACATTGTTTGTGACTTGCCCTTCTTGTGATACTCAAAGCTGCATTGGTTATTAGGAAAAGTGACAAACTTTGAGATTGTGGAAAGTAGACAGGTGTGTTATAAAATGTGGGTATGATGCAGACGTTATGGAGTCCATGATTAGAAAACCTATCCGGTTAAGGATACAGATAACGCCCAATGATGTGAAAGGAGAGCAAGCTTAATGGGCTCTTGGAAAGAAAGCACTCCCCATCAAGAAATGCCAAAAGCATTTCTGGAACAAAGAAAAACAGTAGATGTGGTCAAGGAGTGTAAAGTGCAAGAGTAATCAATTCTGTTAATTCAGACTTTCCACTGGATTCATGCCAGAGGTATGGAGAATTTCTTTAAAATCATCCCATTCCACAAAGGGGGACCCACTACTGATCTGGGAAAGTGAAGACCCATAAGCATCAGTCAAACCCTACCCACACATTCAAATCATAAAAACAGCAAAGCTAAATTCAAACAGTTGATTTATATCTTTAAGTCGAAATGGAATGGTGTTGTACTGTAAAATACAACACAGTTCCTTACATCTTAAAATACTTGAGATTAGCCTTCCTACTTTCAGATGCAGGAAACCATGATCAATCAAAACCTGATCCACCTTATTCCAATTTGAGTATATTTACAGATACCACAAACTAATTTGTTAATTACCTGGTAAAACATACAAGATATTCAAATTTTTTTAAATGTAGAAGTAGTTTTGATGAATCTTATATTTTTTTGCGGGATTACATGGGATTAGGTTACATCTTAAAATGAAAGTGGATGTTTTTTTGGATAGGACTTTAGAAAGGGAAATTGAAGCGTTAAATAATTACACAAATGCATAGGAAAGGATCAAGTGCGACGACCAATTTTTCCATGCAAAAACATTCAGAATGTTTAACCACGTACTAAACCTATGAAGAGATTTTGAGAGAGACAGATGAAACTGTAGTGCACGAAATGCAATTTAGGAAAAACATTAAGTTTTTAAGAAGGGGATATAATAGAAGTGATGTAGAAAGGTTTAAACTGTAAAGCCTGTGAAGCACACAGATAGTAATTTTTGGAATGTATTAAACATATAAAATGTACTAAGAAAAGTAAAGTATTTAATGGTGAATGGCACTGGGCAATACAGTATACTACATGTTGTATTTTTTTTTAGTAACTATCCTTAAGCATTTAAATCAGAGACATGCCTGTAAGAGTCACAGTTCCCATGGTTTTAAGGGTCTCTTATTCTACAGAGAAGAATATTAATATTAAAGACATGATAGTACACACACATTACAAATGTCCAGATATAAAAAATAGATAAAAAGTAAACCCACAAATGTGGAGCTTGTATTTGTAACAATGTAAAACAGTAATGAAATTAGGGTGAACATTTAATAGACACTTATTCAAAACTAATTTATGTAAAAGTACAAATGTATTATATGTTTTGCAGTGTCCTTGGAAGAAAATATATTTTAGGGAAACAAAAGAAAGGAACACTAGAAATATTTTGAAAGTCTGCTGGCACAACACTTAGTAATCACAAGGGAGAAACAGAATTGTTTATAGTACCTGAATATAGAAAGGCTGGATGGCAGTAGTATAGCAAACATGGGATGACTGAGGCAATTGTTCTTGGTGCAAAGTATTAGGACCACACTCAAAAGAACTTTTCTGTACCAAAATGCCAACAGATTAAAATTGTGTGGACTTGTACTCTGAATCCTTTGACGTGTACCCTTTTCTGTGCGAGTACTTGCGGTTTAAACATAAATGAAAAGAAATGCTGCACTGTGTCCTTCGGCAAACTCAAAACACCCTATAGATAGCATCCCAACTTAGAACGTGACTATTATGGACTTCACAGGTTAAGCATGGAGACCATTAAGGAGCCCAACACAAATTCCCAACTGACCCAAAGCACTGTCATATTAAAGTGACTTACTCAGTCGCACAGCAAGCAAATAAAGACTGAAGAAATCAAACCTTGTACTGCTGGAAATACCTTGCCAACAGCTTACAGCCTTAACTTTCTGGGCTAACTGCCAGTACTTTTATTGGCAATGAGCTATTCATTAGCCACTACAATTCTACTGTGCTTAGGAAATCCTTTTGTATAACCAGACTAAAAACCAACAAGGGAATATCTTATAGATCCAGGGACATCATCACCCCTTCTACTCCTCCCTTATCAAGCCAATTATAATAAAAACTTGAGTTATGAATTTATTTAGAGTACAGCATTTCCTTACCAAAGACCATCAAGGGCATGCCCAACTTCAGCTATCCTGACAGCCACAAGGCTCTCAAGTCTTTTCCACGTCCTATTTACTTTTGACAGGAGACTTCTGCTGCCTACAGAGCCTTGAATGGTTCAGTCCTATACAACCTCCTTCGCATCCACAAAGCTAACACCCTAAACCTCTGAACTTCCATTGCAATATAAACAGGACCTCTAGATATCCATTATAAAAATTACATCATGTGTGGAACAAACTTTCTCCATGAATGCATGGCATAGTAGTTTCCTGTCCCTTTTTAAGCTCATCTGGGACAACAGGAAGGGCAGTCATAAATACACCCCATTTCTGGCCCCTTTAAGCAGTTACGGAAAAGGAGCAAAATGAGATTCAAAGTGGTTCATCCTGTTTGGAGTCTGGTATTAATTCATACATTGGTAAATTCACTGTGGGATCATTTGGCTAGGGTACAAATGATCTGCTGGATCAGCCTAGCATTAATCTATTAACTCAAGACTGCAATACAAAAACTGGACCCGAATGGGTAAATCTATGCAGGATATTTTCTTTCTTAAAATATAACACTGTGCTTTCTGAATGTCTGCAATACAGAATTAATTCACAATATATTCTACATTTATATTGCCTGTGGCCAAGATTATGAATACAGTCAATTGGAGTATAACCATCCAGGTCAATTTAAACAGTACCTATCCTTTTCTGTCATTAGTCAGCACTTTTAAATATCTATCCAATTTAATAATCCTGTGCTAGTCTTTGTATTAGCAAAGTATGAATACTACGTGGTTTACCTTTACAACGTCGTAAGTAAAATATGTGATCCGACAAATATCGGACTCACATGGTTGGAAACTGCACTTTTGAATGCTGAAAACAGCGAGAAGTGCTGCACAATGAATTTGACATTCTGGGAATGGCAAAGGCTTGTTTTTAAAACACCCACTTCTGGATGTCTTCAAACACAGTCATGCAGGGGGGCAAGCCCCTCTGCACCCCCCACACCCCCTGCTACTTTAATATACTAACTCCAAGATCACATTACAGTGAGGGAAGGGGTACATGTTCCGATCCCCACTATAGTGCTATCTGCACTTAGAATGCCGAAGGCACACTGGCACTTGCTCAATTGTGAATTTGGTGTAGTCATTCTGAAATTCTGAAATCGTCGTTTCGCACATCTGGCTCGCAGATGTGCGCTTCAACTATATGAAGTAAATCTACTATCTATCATACAAATCACAATCTCTCTCTCTTTCTCAGTTGAGACAGAAACTAGACAACCAGGCAGTGCGTGTCTGCACCACTAATACTGTGCAGTCACTGTACCACCCATGATATTTATTTTGATTTTTTTTTTTCTAGGGATAGAAATGGAAATGTCATGACAGCACCCCCTAATGCAGTTCCACGTTCCAAAGCAGCGACTCAAAAAGGGGGAAAAAGTATACATAAATTTGCTCTTCACATTAAATTTGTTTTTCTCCAGTAAGAGCAAGTGCCTTTCACTTCACATCCCTCATAGTTATACACACAAACTATGAGATAGAGCTCCAGTTTTGCACAAAGGTGCAGCATTCTGTCTTGCTTCCCCAAGAGTTAGATACAAATGACATTCACATAGTTACCACAGTAACTACTTAGGCTGCAGTTCTGGGCAGAATGGTATATGCTACTGCATAAGCTTCGGTGAAAAATGTTATGTGATGGATAAAGGGTTTGCACCTGTATCATATCACAGTGTGTCCACAACAATATAGTTGTCATAAGAGAACTAATAAACAAAAAAAAAAATTGTAGAATCTGTTGGTCCAGGAATACCAAAATTTAAAGTCGAACATGATTTTATTTTATCTTGGCAAGTTGAGTCCTTTCATACCATCATTGACCATTCAATGTGGTCCCAGAGGACAAAAGAAATCCAGCTTCAAAGCAGTTGAAAGAATTTTCATCTTGGCATCACAAAATTAAATGCAAAATATTATAAAAGACTTCTACAAAATTCTAAACAGTTACAGAGTCCAACTTTACAGCTGACCCTTAATTCAGGTTTGTGGTCCTAGAGATAACTCAGTTTTAGTTACATACCAGCTCAGTTCCATAACGCCCTTCCAGCAAACCATCTGTAAACATAACCCACAGCTGTAGGCTGTAGCTAACCCTCATTCCAGCTCTGCAAAAAAAGGACATGATATTCTATCAAGCAACATCCAAAGGCCACAACTGTGGCATCCAACTAAAGGAATCACGAATCTTCAGTCAGAGCATCTGGTACAGAAGAGGCCATCTCCAAAGCAGACATCAGGAAGTTAGTTCCTCTACTGATATAACTATACCGGATCAAAGCATGGGCTCTGACTGAAGACTGAGATTCCTTTTGCTGGATGCCCCAGTGGTCTAACCAAACTGTGAAGGATGTGCTCTGTGTCTGATCTTTATTCTGCCTCCAATGTTTTCTGTTGGGTGGCATCTTCTCCCATACTTTGAGAACTTCATAGCCATATTCCCTACACTGCATGTTGCTCAGAGTGTGGGTGGATGAGAGGTGAACAGATTTGTACTGCAAAGTATTGTTCTTCCACCAACAGAAAGTGGGGTACAGTTATTGTTTCATGGCAGCTCTTCTTCCATATCCAAGCCGGATCAGAGTAAACACAGACAGTATGGCCACAGTAATTACATACAGCCTGGAGCAATGAAAAAAACGTCATGACTGTGGTATGGAGCCATTTAGTTATAACTCTGCCTACAGTGCAAGAGTGTCACATAAGAACACCACGTTTGATACTGCTATTCCTGAAGCAACAAGGGGATAGAATGCGAGTTACTGAAACTTAACAGCTGTGATTAGCAACCACAACATAACAAAATCACATAAGGACAGAAATCTGGAACTGGTACTTTTCCGTTATCAGGGCAATTGTTAATGAGTGCTTTCCATTATCGGCCCAACTACTTTCTTGTAGTTCTAGCTAAATTCCACCAGTCTCTAGTTCCAGGAAACAAGTGAATCTTACTTCAGATATAAAAAGAAGTTGTCTTACCATAACGTTCCATCTGTGTTGTAAATCTTTGTTCATTCATTACTATTAGGTCTTTGGTTCCATCCTCGGAACCGATACGGCCGTTGTCACAGCTCGCGCCAGCCAAAAACTCTCAGCTAAGATCTACCCACAATGCCCCTCTCCTAGTTACTCCAGATAGAGTTTGCCCGCCCCTATATAATAGATGTAGTAATAGAAAAAATAGAAGGCTCTGGCTGAGCAAATACCCTAACCAGGAGTTCCTAAAGTCCACCAGGTGTCCAAGCAGGGGGAAGGAGGGTGAGAAGTAATGAATGAACATAGATCTACAACACAGATGGAACATTATGGTAAGATATAACTTCTTTACCTGATGTTGTAAATCTTTGTTCATCAGTTACTATTAGGACCAAGTCCCCAGCTACACGAGTTCTGGGTGGCCCTAAGGAAGGATATTCCTGAGCACCATAAAACCAAAAGATGCTCGTCCCCTGGAGGCCAAATCCAATTTGTAATGAGAGATGAAAGGTAAGAGGTCTTGCCCAAGTGGCTGCTGCGCAAATATCATCCATAGAGGCTCTGGAATGAAATACTGCAGAAGTAACCATAGATCTGGTAGAATGAGCCTTCATTCTGGAAGGTATGGATAGTATTTTGTTGGTAGATAAAGGTAATGACATTTCTAAGCCGGGAGGATAAAGTCAATTTGGAAACAGATTTACCCAATCTGGGTCCTGCAAAGGCCACAAACTATTGGTCTGTTCTCCTGAAAGATTTAGTCCTGTCCAAATAACAACGAAGCGGACGATGCACATCAAGGGTGTGCAAAAGGTACTACCTTCTATTAGAGTGCTGAGGGAAGAAAACCAGCAGGTCAATAGATTGGTTAATGGAAAATCCAGAAATTACCTTGGGCAAGAAAGAAGGGTCAATACGAAGGGAGACCCTATCCGTGTGGAAGATCAAGTAAGGTCGCTTGACACTCGAGGAAGATCAAGTAAGGTCTCTTGACACTCGAGGAAGATCAAGTAAGGTCTCTTGACACTCGAGGAAGATCAAGTAAGGTCTCTTGACACTCGAGGAAGATCAAGTAAGGTCTCTTGACACTCGAGGAAGATCAAGTAAGGTCTCTTGACACTCGAGGAAGATCAAGTAAGGTCTCTTGACACTCGAGGAAGATCAAGTAAGGTCTCTTGACACTCGAGGAAGATCAAGTAAGGTCTCTTGACACTCGAGGAAGATCAAGTAAGGTCTCTTGACACTTGAGGAAGATCAAGTAAGGTCTCTTGACACTCGAGGAAGATCAAGTAAGGTCTCTTGACACTCAAGGCCTGCAGCTCGGATACTCTTCTCGCTGAGGTAAGTGCTACTAGAAGTAAAGTCTTCCATGACAAAAAATTTTTAATCACATGAATCAAAGGGCTCAAAAGGAGGACCTGAGAGACACTGAAGTACCAAAGTCAAGTCCCAGGGTTCTAAGGGAGGCTTGACCGGAGGTTTAACATGCAATACCCCTTTCAAAGATATCTTGCATAGGTGGTGTGACAATCGAAGAATTAAAGTCCTTTATGAAAATTGGCTATAGCTACTAAATGTACAGTGATGGTCAATGCTGAGGCTCCTGCATGTAAAAGAGTAGTCAGGAATTGTAGGATCTTTTGAATAGGCATAGAGGAAGGGTCCAAGTTTTGATCTTTGGCCCAAATAGAGAACCTAGTCCATTTACTAGAAAAAACTTTCCTGGTGGAAGGTTTGTGTGAAGCCAGAAGAATTTCACAAACAGGAGATGGGATGTCAGGCAGCCTGGCAATCATTGGAAGTGGAGAAACCAAGCTGTGAGCTTGAGACACTGGAGGTTTGGATGAATCAGTCCCTGAGAATGAGATAAGTCTTGGGAATGATCCAGGATCCATGGGCTGTGAATCAGATGAGGCCAAAGAAACGGGAACCAGACTTGACAGGGCCAGTAGGGGGCAATGACTATCACTTTGCTTTTCAACCTCTGAGCTTTCTGGAGAAATTTTGGAATGAGGGTAAAAGGCATACAGAAGACCCTGGCGCCAAATGTGCAATAGAGCATCCCTCGGTGGTTCCCCCTGGGGGGGGGGGGGGTCAGGGCAAAGTAGCTTCTGCATTTGTAATTTAAGGGGGAAGCAAACAGATCGTGGCAAGGCTTGCCCCAGCGTTGGAAGATCCGACCCGCTGTTACAGGGTTGAGGGACCACTCGTGAGGCATCAGGATGTTCCTGCTCAGATTGTCAGCAATAAGACTGGAACTCCCGGGAATGTGCGTTGCTATAAGAGAGCGGTTGGAAGCTATCGCCCAGTGCCAAATCCTCATGGTTTCCCGACACAGGGGGTAAGACCTGGTTCTGCCTTGTTTGTTGATATACCAGACGACTGACATGTCTGACTGAAGTGTGTGTGTGTGTGTGTGTGTGTGTGTGTGTGTGTGTGTGTGTGTGTGTGTGTGGGGGGCTTGACAGGATGCTGTGTCGAAGACTGCTCCAATAAATTCCAGTGTCTTCGGTGGGTACATTTAAGATTTGTCCTTGTTGACTGTAATTCCCAAGATGACAGCGAGACCTTGAGTGTAAGAGGCTGCAGACTGGGAGATTCCTGGTTGGAGTGGTAAGGAGTCAATAGTCTAGATACAGAAACACCTGGAATCCTTGCCGTCAAAGATGAGCTACCACAACTGCCATACATTTGGTGAACACTCTGGGGGCTGTTCATAGGTTCATACTAGGCTATCTGCCCTGGGGCAATTATAAGCCTAGCCCGATTTTGTTTGGCTTACGCCACCCCTTGATTTGAGTATACTGTGCCCTTTTTAAGATTTAGTTTGCTGTGCCTCTGTCTAATAGTGACACGGAAGTAATCCCCGGGACAAACCTACGATCCTGTTGAGAGACCGAATGGCAGTGCCCTGAACTGGTAGTGACTGGCTCCCAGCCGGAAGCGGAGAAACCTCCGGGAGCAGTGATCCATCTTTATGTGGTAGTACGCATCCTAGAGGTCTATAGAACACATCCAGTTGTCCTTCCCTAGGAAGGGAAGAATGGACTGTACCGTGACCATCCAAAATTTTTGAGGTTTGATAAATTTGTTCAATAGGCTGAGATCCAGGATTGGTCTCTAGCCCCGTCATTTTTGGCACTAAAGAACCGATCCTGTATGGTCTGGTGGGACTGGTTGAACATCTTTTTCTTAGAAGCTTTTCTATTTCTAAGGCTGCTAATTCCCCTCTGATTGGGTGGTACATCAGGGATTCGTTTGACGGATCTGGGAATTAAATCAAATGGTATTCAGTAGCCTCTGGATATTATTCTCTGCACCCAAACATCGGTATTAAAAAGATGCCAGGCTGGTAGGTGCAGAGAAAAACGCCCCCGACTGTTTCCAGAGGAAAGCAAAATCGGGCCGTTGCTCAGGAGCGCTGGTAGGGTCTGCAGGAGAAAGAATCCTAAGCTCCCTGGTTATGTGGACCCCCTCTACCCCAAAAGGGGGGGGTCTTCCATACGAGTTGCCCAGGGGGGAGGGGAATTGTTCACCATGAGTGTCATGAAAAGATCCTTGGGATTTCTTGAACCACATTTTTCCTCCCTTCTGGTTCCTGGAGTAGGACCTTTGGGGCTTGGAAAAGCGTATGCCCACAGCAGACAAGGTCTTTCCGTCTTTCTCACTACGTGCAAGTGCGTCTCATACTTTGGGTCCAAAAAGTGCAGATTCATCAACAGGTGCATTGACGAAGGAAGATTTAAAAGAGGTCTGCAAAGTCACACAACCGCATCCAAGCATTACGTCTCACGACAATGCCCGATATGGTAGCTCAAGCTGCCCCCTCGGTGGTGTGACATATCAAACGTATTGAGGAGTTCGAAATGGATTCAAGGGTAGCTAGCTGCGAGGCGGCGGTTACACGCACCTCATCAGGCAGTACCCCCACCAAATAGGAAGACATTTTGGAAATTAGGTCTCTTTGGAGGAGAGTAACGTGTACCAGATAGTTCAACAACTGAATGGTGACAGTCACTGAAGCACAGGTCTACCAGGGAATCAAGGTGCTTCCTCTTGCACAGTTTCTTCCGGGGTGGCTCCCCAGTGGGATCTTCCGAGGAGGACTCCGGAGAAGGGTTCCCTTTCAAAGGGGGTTCTTGCGACTCCCGTGCCCAGGGTCCTGAAACAGAGGGTTGGGAGAGGTGCATGCTGGGGGGGGGGGTTCTGATACTCATGTCATTGGTGCTGTGAGCCTTTAGAGTGAAGGACCCTCTCCATCACCTGGACAGGAGGCCCGCCTGAGGAGGGATGGCAGCCCGGAACCAGGAAGGACAACCTCAGAACTGAGGTCACACCCTGCCCTGAGGAGCCCACCTCCAGTTGAGGAGCTCCAAGAGGACTGGAAGCTGTCGGAGCAGTGGACATAGATGGTGCCAGCGAGAAAATAGTCATAGGGCCAGGTACCAAGGTACGGACAGTCCAAGCACTGCTCCGAGAAAGCATCATCGGTGCCGAGACAGTATGCACCAGAGTGGACATTGGTACAGAGATCGCCGGGATCTGGGTAGAGGCTGGAGAAGGATAAACAGGGGAAGATGTAGTAAAAGATTCCGAGCCAAGAGAAACTCCTAATGGATCTAAAGGAGACTGCTGAAGGAGAATCAGGTCTTTCTAGAAAGGGGCTAAATCTCTGCCCCAAAAAAGGGTCGTAAGTTGGAGAGTATCTTGTCCTTGGGAGATATTCGAGTTTTGGAGCCAAAGTCAGCACCATGGCTGGGGATGGTGCCAAAGCAGGTACAGTGAGCGGAGCTAATGTCGGATCAAAGGACGGCACCAAAGTCAGTGGTGCCGAGGTTTGAACCGAAATAGGGATGAATATCATGGATGGCACAGAGGGAGAAGATACAGAGCCTGGTACTGAAGAGGTCTGCGCCGAGGGTGCCGGTGAAGCACGGAGCCGACTCGGTTCCGTAACTGACGGAGATGCAGGAACAGAGTGACTCTGTTTTTCTCTATATTTTTTGGTCTTTGGAGGGGTTGAGACCTCCGACCCAGATAGAGCCTCTGAAAAAGGTATCTTGATTAAACTAGCACAAATGTCAGTCAGCTTTAATATGATCCACACCCAAACAGTAGACGCAACGAGCATGTGTATCCGAGTTACGCATCTTACGCCCACACTTGTCACACTGTTTAAACCCCAACTTAGCTTTGTCTGACATAGTAAGGTAACAAGGCTATCTTATAGAAAAAAAAAACAAAAATAAGGGAGAGAATATCAATGGTATTTAAAAAATACCACAAGTGGTAAGGAAGGGTCTGTCAAAGGCAGGAGAGAGGGACAGTACCAACAATGGAAGAAATGAAATTACCAAGGTAAAGTGTATGGAATAGAATAAGGTTATAGGCAACAGTGAGAAACCGCTATACTGACTAAAAAAATAAACAATTTTGAAGAGAAACCATCTTAAAAATGAGAGATGGATAGCACGTCTGACTAGGAATGCAGCAAACGAGACCTGGAGTAACTAGGAAAGGGGCATTATGGGTAGGTCTTACCTGAAAGTTTTTGGCTGGCGTGAGCTTGGAAATGGCCATATCGGTTCCGAGGACGGAACCGAAGTCCAAATAGTAATTAATGAACAAAGATTTACAACATCAGATGCTACTTTTCCAAATAAGTGCATGATGGACTTGTGCAGTTTATTACTGATGTGTATAAATTTTAGTCTGCTTTAGTGGAAAATTTACCTTTGCTGTCGGTATAGATAATTTACGTTTTCTCTTCTGTGTGTCTGTACTATGAAATCGCACTTGTTTAAGGCAAGTACAGCTTTCATGGTTCCTTCAGAGGGGAAGAGCCTAGCGAGTACAACAAATAGTGTGTACCAACAGCCAGTGAGAAACTTTTCTTTGGTTTGGACTCAGATTTTCAAATTACGTTTCACATACGGCATAGGAACTGAGAGCGAACTTTTACTTGGAACAGAAGGCAGCTAGTCAATATGTCAGTGGTACTTACAGGAAAATATTTGCATACTAAACCCTTGACATATATATTGTAAACAGAGTTTGGAGTGCGTTTAGATTATTGTAGTCTCTTGTATTTTTTTTTTTTTACAATGCTGTTTCCATGAGCTGTAACAGCATACACGACCATATGCAAAGGTATTGCAACTCTATCTTCAGTTAATTAAGTAAAATGCAATGCATCATGAACTGGAACCTACATGCAGATGAATACAAGTACAACAACATACAGTGATTGAAAAACATTAACACGTCATGCGTTTAACTTGTTTATTACAGGAGCTACAGATAAGCCAAACTACAGCAAGCCATTCCTAAACACCAGAAAGGAAACTTACATCAGCGGAAAACAATCACAGGAGTTAGTAATAAACCAGATATGGCATACCAAGCAGTGCAGCAACTTAAAGCAACTTAAAGCAATAGTAAAACAATCAAGTCATAGGATGAGAAGAGGCAACTATGTATTTGGCACTATAGAATTGCTCAGGCTGTAGCCTAGTCTTTTATAAAATTTGCCTCACATCGGAAGTGATTACAGGGCCACTTAATTAGCGTTTAGGTTTGTTGGGGATGAATTTTTAGGAAGGCTAGCTCACAGATGATCAGTGTATTAAATGGCTATGGCTAAGTATTAACAGACCGACAGAAAATCAGCAGTGATCACTGCAAACTCATTAGAACTGTTGCCCCGATAACGGAAAAGTACCCTGGAAATACTATTTGGAAAACTACCCATTTTGCCATTTTACCACATGGAGAACAGTGCCATACTGTTTTATCTTTTGATCACCTGGTTTAAAACTGAAAGAGGTGCAAAATGTATAGTGCTCCACAAATCACCTGGGTAACCACTGCCAAGCTGCCACCCCAACACTTGCTGGTTATATGGCATTCAGAACTGAACCCTTGACCTATTTTCTGACAACTCATAGTGCTGTGCTTGTGTTACTACTTCTGACTACATTTCCAGGGAACACAACAGTGTTAATCAGTTTATAATCTGACTAATGCCTTTTTGATACAAACATAAGAATCTGGAGGGAAACTAAATCAAGAAAAAAAAATGTTGATACGGTTTTGAGTTTAGTGCTTCAAAGAAAAAAGTACAATTGTGTAAAATCTTACCATAACAGTAGATGTCCTTGCCTTCACCACTGAAGTATTCCTTACAAATGGGATTTCCTACCGTGACACCCACCGTCCGGCCAGTTTACCAAAGTCTATCATTGCTTTAAAGGTACGCTGAACGTCACTTGCACACTCCTTGCACTGGGTAGGGCATAAATGCGACATTCAGGAAGGAAAAAAGACCAGGGGATGGAGGGAGTGAATACTTATGCGGTGAAGGAAAGGACATATATTGCTATGGTAAGATTTTACACAACTGTATTATGTCCTTACATTCACCGTTGCAGTATTTCTTACAAATGGGAGTGCCAAAGCTCAAGAAGAAACTTGGGAGGAGGGAGCAGCAGAGCCCTCCAAGAAGCCATGAAGAATGGCAGCAGCAAAACCAGCTCTAGAGATACCATCCAACTGGTAATGTCTGGTAAAGGTGCGAACAGAAGTCCAGGTAGCAGCTTCAAGAACAGAATGAGTCTAAGCCCTGGAAAAAAGCACCAGAAGAAGCCTCAGCTCTAGCGGAATGAGCATTTGCAGAATAAGGAAGGCTCTCGTCATAAAAAGTGTAACAAAAGGAAACAGCCTTTGAAATCCAAGTGGAAATAGTTTGCTTGGAAACAGCTAGACCAGACCTAAAGACCTAAGATGAAAGGAAACAAATAACTGGTCAGATTTTCTGATAGCTTCAGTTTTATCCAAATAAAATTTGAGCTGTCTATGCACATCTAAGGTATGCAGCACCATCTTACTGTCAGACAGCAGAAAGGGGGAAAAAAAAGTAGGCAAATTAATAGACTGATTAATTGACAACTCAATTAACCACCTTAAGCATGAAAGAAGGATTAGTACACAAGAACACCCTGTCCTTATAAAACAAAAGGTGGACAAGCCATAATGACTTGCAACTCAGACACCCATCTGGCAGAAGTAGGAGCTAGCAAAAGAACTGTTTTCAAAGATCAATGTTGCAAAGAAGTTGAAACAGCGGGCTCAAAAAAGGAGCCAGAGTCAATTTCCAGAAAAAAATTAAGATCCCAGGGAGGAGGAACAGGCTTCCTGGGAGGTCTAACATTAAAAGAATGCCTTTAAGAAATTGCTTAGCCTGAAATCTAGACGCGAATGGGGAGTTAAAGACAGACAAGCAGAAAGAGATAAGTGGGTCTTAAAGAACAGGACAAACCAGCATTAAGCAACTCACAAATAAGAGAACCAAAGGAACATCCACAGAAAGTCGGTCCAGGTCACGTGAAAGACACCAAATAGAAGACCTCTCATTTAGACAAGTAGGATTTCCTAGTAGATTTCCTGGCCCCCTGCAGGACCTGCAGTACATCCTCAGAAAAAAGTTGTCTATGAGGGATCAAAACCCTATCACCCAGTGTCAGTTGAAGCATTGACAGGTGGGGATGGATGAGAGACCCCTTGTCTTGTGTGAAGAGATACACCCTGTGAGGTAACTTGTGATGATTGCCCTTGGCTAGATACAGAATTAGAGGGAACCAGTGCGGTCATGGCCAAAAGGGAGTCCTCAACAAGATTTTGGGATCATCCTGTTGAATCTTGAACAGGACTCCTGGAATGAGAGGAAGGGGAGGAAATGCATAAAGAAACCTCCCCTTCCAAGAAAATGAGGGGGCGTCCACCTTCCATATCAGAGGACCTGGGACTCTGACACAAAACAGAGAAGTTGTCTGTTCAGAGGCAATGGGAAGGGAAAGAGATCTCTGCTTGAGGAGTATGCCACTGATTAACAATATCCAGAAACATCCCCGTGAAGCATCCATTCGTGGGCTTGAGAAAAGAACCTGCTCAGACTGTCTGCCACAACATTCTGATATGAAGAGTCACTTGATATTTGATAGCCAGATCCCATACCAGAAGTGCCAGCCGGCAGACATTAAGATCTCATACCCCCCTGTTTGTTGATATACCACATGACTGTGGTATTGTCTGTGAATACCTTGAGAAGTCCTGGACAGAAGAGAATATAGCAGTTAACAAGGCTATAGACTAGGGAAAGGTGGTACACACAGCCTACCTAGACCTCGCAAAGGCCTTCAACACCATTCCTCATTCTGATATTATAGACAAGCTCACCAGCCTGAACATAAACCCCCATGTCACAAGATGGGTTGCCAATTGGCTCACGGACAGAACCCACATGGTGAGAGTTGCGGGAGCTAGGTCTGACTCTAAACCGGTTACAAGTGGTGTTCCACAGGGCTCATTCCTAGGACCCCTCCTGTTCGGCATATACTTCTCAGAGGTACAGACAAGCACAGGAGGACTATGGCTGACCAAGTTCGCAGACTACTGCAAACTAGGGGCAGTAACTGACTCACTGGCTGACACAGACATCCTCCAAAAGGGTCTCACTGAGACGGATACCGGGTGTCAAAATCATGGCCTCAAGCTAAATGCCAAAACGTGCATAGTTACTCCCTTTGGAAATAAAGTACCTACAAACTCCCACATAGGTGGTAGTCCCCTAAATACAGAAAACGTAATAAGGGATCTGGGGGACACAAGTAGATAGTAATCATTCCTTTGATAATCACATTGCCAAAGTTGTTAGAAAATCCTTCTATGTGGCCCACCTAATCACAAAAGGGTTTGCATCCAGATCAAGAGGTCATTCTGCCCCTCTACTCATTACTCATCAGACACATCAGAGTACAATGCCCCATTTGGGATGTACCTTACAAGACACCTGCAACAGCTGGAAAGGCCACAGAAGTACCTCACCAAGAGGATCACTGACCTCAAACAGATGCCCTATGCAGCTCGATTGAAGAAACTCCAGCTGTACTCTGTTACATACTGTCTGCTCAGAGGTAATCTCTGCCTGACACACAAGGCCATGTCCAACCCAGAATTGATGGGCATGCTCCACCTAAAGAAAACCTTATCCCCTCGAGCCACAAGCTCTAGGGATCTAAACCTCACCACAACAATAAATAGGACATGCTGGAGGGATAGATTCCTATCTCAGAAACTTCCCATGCTTTGGAACAAGATTCCAATCTACATTAGGGAGAGCTCCTCGCCAGCACTCTTCAAGAGAAACCTTGATGAGTGGATGGAAACAGAAAGTTTACCCCGGGGATCACTTCAGTGGCTCTGCTGGACAGAGGCACAGGGAACTAATCTAAGGAGGCGGCGAAAGCCAACACATTCTGGCTAAGCTTATAAATGCCTTCGGGCAGATAACCTAGTACCTACCTATGAACCTAAGAAGATGAAAGGCTTGAAGTGCCAGCATAACAGCCCTCATCTGTTTGATATTTATGTGCTCCTTCTGCTGACGAGGTGACCACACTCCCTCTGAGAACCAAACATTGCTCCTCAACCCACATCTGAAGCGTCTGTGAACAGATCCTGAGAGAGAAGAGGAGGCTGAAAAGGGAGCCCTGGATTCAGAGACAACTGCTGAATCCACCACAGACGTTCTTACTTGAGACATGGGAGTCATCATGATCATCAGAAACCACCTCAGACAAATTCAATTCTCTGGGCCTTTTAGGGGAAGAAGAGAAGGAGGAGCAGGAACTGAAATCCCTTGAGGAGGTCTCAATGACAGTTAAGCATTTAATAACCCGAGTAAAGGCCTGCCAGTCACTTTATGGATCCCTAGGAGCAGAAGAAGCATTTTCTAAGGGGACATCTGTCCTAGACACCTGAGAAGGCCCTGACTCAGGACAGCATTCCACAACTGCAGTAGGAACCCCTTCCCTAAAGAGGAACTGTGGAACTCCTCTAGACCTTCAGAAACAGTCAACAGAAATGGACGCCTGCAAAGCCTTGTCAGACGTGCTTCCCGCCAGATCCTCATTGGCCTCCAACCCAGATGCAGTAGAAAAATCAGACAAAACAACAAGGTGAAACTCCCAGCAGAGGCTGGACAGCAGAAGATTCTGGTCTTACTTTATACACCTTCTTCCCTGACAGCTGACCCTCGGGGCAGGAAGTTCCGTCCATGGTATCTGCAGCAAGAAGCTTAAGATGTTGGTTCTCAAGATACAAGGAAAGGGAAGAAAGCCTACTATGAAGAGTTTTGAGGACAAACACCTGACAAACTGAACAAGATGTATGGTTGTGAGCAACACTTATCGTGGCGGTCTTTATAGGGAATGTCTCCCACACTGGCCTTTACCCTTCCTGGATAACTAACCCCAAACAGCACAAAACAAGCAGAAAAAGTAATCAAAAATCCAACTGGGTACTTATTTGCAACTGTGAGGACTCTAGCAAACAGGAGTAAGCACAGGAATGCCAACAAAAAAAAAAAAGGTAATATGGACAGAGTTAACAGGCCGATGGTTAAAAACAGCATTTGGGCTGGCGGCAAAGAAGTTCTGTGGATGGAACGCCTGAACATTACCTTCATGCCCTACCCTATACAAGGAGTGTGCAGGTGACGTTCAGCATACTTTAAAGCAATGGTAGACTTTAGTAAACTGGTCAGACGGTGGGCTTCATGGCAGGGAATCCCATTTGCAAGGAATACTGCAGCGGTGAATGTAAGGACATCTACAGTTATGCATAAAAATTACACAGAGCACTATAGCAATGCGTACGTACAGCTAAATATAACGGCAGCATAGGACAACTGTGAATGGAGAAATGGCATGTCTGGAAATAAAACATCAGCAGCCAAATATCTTTTTAAAAAGAAGCCAGCCATAATCATGAAGCAGCAAAGTCAGATATTTCAGAATGGTTAAAGGAAGCCATTTTCAGTGGAGAACCTTTGTTAACTATCTTGGAAATTGATGCATCTGCTTAAAGAATCCCATTAAAAAAAAAAAAAAAAAAAAAAAACTTGAACCGTTTACATGAGACTATAGAAAATGACTACAGAACCTACCAAACAAAGATCTTCATGAAATATATGCACTCCCAGTTTTTCAGACTGGTCTGTGTGAAAGTACATATGTTGGTGAAACTGCTCAATTTAAGAAATATAAACCTTTAGCTATCATGAAGAGTTGCTGGCTATTTCTTCAATAAAATGAAATACAACCAAAAAGGGTACGTGAAGGAAGTGGCACAAGTGCAGAAGTAAAACCAACGGTGTGCCATCACAACTCATGTCTTCTCCATAACTAGAAGTCAAACTGATTTGAGATCAGTGCTTCAACAGCATGACTCATTAATTGGTTAATGCTTTTCTTCTGCAAACCTACATTAGTCTTACTGCATTTTCATGTACCACTCCTGAGATGAAAGATAACAGCTTGCATTCGATTATGGCCCTCGAACACTGGACGCTCAACATTACGCAGCAAAACTTTACTGTACAGATCTTGCTCACTGAATAACAAGAGCACTTTATGTGACAAGAAGTCTTGGAGAGTGAAAATCTCCAAGTCCCCCCTATTTCCTTTCCCTTTGTTAATCATATCCATGGTTAGCATGAGGACCTCTTTTTTTCCATCACTAACCACGTCCTGTAAGAAAGCCATGGTTAATGAGAGAAGAATACAAATTAAATAATCAATAGCAACCCACTTTTTTCATCTGTTCTTGCTAAGGAAGGCTCAGAGAAAGCCATGGTTTTGAGCAGAAAAAAACTAACTCAAGGAGTAGTTACAAGGATATGTTTGTGAGTGCATACAAACTGAACATCTCTCGTTTATGGGGAGGCAGGAAAGTTATGTTTTGCTGATAAAACCTGAAATAAGGGAATAGTGCACAGTCAAAATGCTAGTTATATTTAGTGGGGGTGTCCTTGAATACATAGGACAGTTTTTGTCTTTCAGTCAACCTGTGAGTGTATCTCTACTTGGACATTAAATGCACAATGTTTTGATGTAAACAACAACTACACCCTACAACTTTAAGCAGAAGAATTAAAACAAAATTAAAAATAGATATACCAATAATAAATGGATAAAAACTAAACAGTTAATCCATTACCCAAGCACAGTAATGGTCCTCCACAATGAGCATTATATGGAAAGCAGACCTTCCAAGGGTGGAGAGGCAATATGCCTGCAGCATCAAGCCTTGCAGCACCCCTTTCCTAGGTAACACCCTCCCCATTAAGTACTTCTGCTTTCTTATTTTATGCCATTATATTTCTCTGTCTCTATTATTACTCCAGGGCTGTGGCTAAAATGGGACCCTTGTGATCAGCCCACGACTCCGGTCAACACACATTCATATCTGCATTCA
Organism: Protopterus annectens; assembly: GCF_019279795.1. Taxonomy (NCBI): domain Eukaryota; kingdom Metazoa; phylum Chordata; order Ceratodontiformes; family Protopteridae; genus Protopterus; species Protopterus annectens. The sequence continues at coordinate 828,079,701 of NC_056741.1, read as the reverse complement.
AAAATAATTGTGAAGTTTCGAGATAAAAAAAAAACACTAAAATGAAGAGAAGTTGGAAAAAAAAAAAAGAGAGAGAGACTTTGAAGCTGTCCACTTTTATACTGAGCGGTCTGAATTATGGCTCTTCAAAACCCTTATTGAAGCATGGCCTATTTTATTAAGTCAACAAATGCAATTCTTTAGCAAGAAAGGCAAAGTTGTTCCTTCTTCAACACACATTCATATCTGCATTCAAAAATAATTGTGAAGTTTCGAGATAAAAAAAAAACACTAAAATGAAGAGAAGTTGGAAAAAAAAAAAAAAAAGAGAGAGAGAGACTTTGAAGCTGTCCACTTTTATACTGAGCGGTCTGAATTATGGCTCTTCAAAACCCTTATTGAAGCATGGCCTATTTTATTAAGTCAACAAATGCAATTCTTTAGCAAGAAAGGCAAAGTTGTTCCTTCTTGGATGAGTACTTAATACTAAATAACCAGACTTGCGGCTAAATAATCTGGCATGATTTCTAACTTTTGAAGAATTTAAATGTAAAACTGCAAGAATGGAACACTTTAAAATATATGCCTTATGTGAATATTTTTCTGTAGTTAAGAAAGGGGAAAAAATGTAACTGCTGTCCATAAAGATTAATTCTTTTATTCCTAAACTCTATGCATAAAGACTACTGAGACAGTGACCTACACAAACATTGTGCACGGACAGCAACACTTTTCGAAAAATGTAAACAGATGACATTAAATAAGTGAAGACCAATTTAGAAAAGAGCCTTATAACATTTCTCCCTAAGACTAGTAGATGGGACTCAAACAAAAAAATGAAAGCGTTTTGAAAAAAGCATGCACGGGGCATGAGGCACTGTATTTTAACAGTCACTTTTCTGTGACAAAACACTACCTTACATTTAGTGTGCTTTCTGATAGCACATACTGCCATGAGATGCCCTTCTGAATGGAATACATGAAAAGTGAAGCAAGCTCTGTCATTTTAAATTCACATCTGGCAGGAATACTCCACAATGCAGCCTCAGTTATGTTAATGCTAGATATATACAAACAGTGCAAGCATAAATAATTCCATACTTACTAGCAATAAGAATGAGATATTTAAAATACCCAGTACGTCAGCAGCAAATGACAATTTTACCTGATGCTACTCTTTATACCTTATTTTTTTTAAGAGCCAAGCACTAGCTCGAAAGTATCTTGAGAATTTTAAGCACGTATAAAACATTTATAACAACCGCAAAATGTTTTGATTTGGAGTTGTATAGCTATAGCAAATTAAATTGGTATTGTTTTTTTACCTCCTGCGCACGATACAGACACCCGTGTTTCCTTGCTCTTTGGCTACACTGTGGTATCCACGACAGCAGGACAACAAACATCTGGATCTAGAGCACAGGATTTCTTCTCTTACGAAATTACTCGTCCAACATCCAGTGAACTAAAACGTACGGTAAAAAAGTGTACTAACTGATATTTATCATAACTTCTAAAGATTGCTCCTTTTATTTCAATTTACCCCCAAATAAAGAGCTATCGAACATAACCTGTCAAATACCACACAGTACTTACATAGTGTGAAATTTGACAACCACTTCAACTGGCACGCGCATAGCTGTTTTACAAAAGTTGTTCTGTACTTTTAAAACGATCACTCAGTTAACTGTTTTACTAATCCAAACAACATGTTTGAATGGCAGCAACACTTCTGTTAAGAACGAGCAAACACTATTCTGTCGTTTTGGTCACGATAAACAACCCAACAGTTTCAAATAACAGCATGCACTGAAAAGGAACGAATTTTATAACTCAACATTCATCCATCAAATAAAAAAAAAAACATTAAACGTGTATTTGTATGTTAAGGTAGGGTTACCACCTTTTCAAAAGCCCAAAGTGGGACATTTTTTGTAGAAAGGTCAGATTTTGCAGGACAAATTATACCCACAGCCAGTGCAAAGGACATAACTTTACTTTTTTGACAAAACAAAAGCTTGCTTATGCTATGTCATATAATATTTGTGTTCCAGATACAAAATAACTAACTGTTTCATGCAACTATTTTAGAAAGCTTAAGAAATATACTTTGTCTTAAGAATCTCAGGACACTTGCGATTGTTTAGTTTTTTTCGCAGGATACAACTGCCCAAAGAGGGACAGGTGGTAACCCTATGTTAAGGGAATCAGAGGACCACAGTTACTGCAAACATAAACAATCACAGCTTCTTTGTTAGCTGCAATTACATAACCCATTTCAAAATCTACAGACTAAACATTTCTGAAGTGAAGAAAAATTAGAAATTTATAAGGCAAAAAAAGTTATACTCACAGCTTAAATATGTTCAACACTGACCTTACACTCTTCGCTGTAGGAAGTGAAAAGCACAATGTTACGATATGTAAGCAGAACACCAGTCGAGTCAAGCTATGCTCAGTAAAATAAACTCGGCCAGCACCGATATTATGCTGTTTACTGTCGAAACTAAAGAACCAATAGTTATAAAGTGTAGGCGGAACGCAAGACTTGCCCGTGGGCCAGACCAAAAGGCTGTGGGAGAGGCGGGGTTTACAAGGTTCGGGAAGAGAGCAGTACAAAATGGCGACCTTAAACCAGGTAAGGAGACTTGAGTAGTCCGGTGTAGGGTTAGGAAACGTCTTAGAGTGACTGAAGTGGGTCTAGATGATGTGGTGTATGGATATTTGAACCTCACTTTATGAATTCTTTATGGTTTCACGGATGCTGCTGCTGTTTGAAAAATGAAGTTGATGTAAAGAGGAGAAAAAGTTTCACGTGAATTTTTTCACGTTTGTTTGGGTTCTCTACCTGTCCCTAACATTTTAAAAATCAAGTACGCGATTTATCATATGATGATTTGCATCTGCAATTAAAACACGTTTTGACACAACTACAGCTCATGTAGTGTCATGTTTTACATATTGGCTATGACATTAACACTTGGTGTAGAATCTAGTTCTTTGGCAGTGTTTTAAAATCTGGGATGCTGCAGTATCACTAAGTTGTTAAGATGTTGTATAGACTAACGTGTCTTTCAAAAGAACAGGTGGGTACGACTGTGTAAATGGGGATTTAGTGTGGGGAATGGAAACTTGACAAGAACACCTAAGGTTTTTTTTTTTTTTTTTTACTGTTGTGGTCAGTAATGAAGATTTCAGCCCATCCATAAACGAACTTAAAAGTTTTAATTTTATAAAGGTGCTTGCTAGGAAAATGAATCCACCTTTTTAATTGTTGGTATTCTGTTTAGCGGTAGTACTGTTCGGTCTTTGGAATTGTGATTTGCTTTTATAGTAACTTCAGGGATTGTTAATATCTGAGTTTGTATATTTTGTTTGGCTTGGGAGAATTTGTGTTGAATTTTTATATGTCATGAATGTCTTATGCAGTACAGAATTTGTTTTATTTAATACAGAAGATAATAGTTGGGCTACATCAACTTCCACAGTTTTAAAATAATATAAAACCGTAATGGTTAAAGTTTTCATTTATGTAAATTAAAACTTGTTGCAAAAATGCCTAAGGTAGTGCCTTAAATGTGGTTTAGCAATTGTCAAGACATGATGGGGCCCTCATCACTCTGTTGTTCCATTTTGTAAGACATGGTAGATGATACACAGGTCTTTACTTTTAAACATATCTTTTTTTAAACTGTGATGTCCATTGTCAGCGTTACTTACAAGACCACAAATATTTGGTAAAATAATTTAAGCCTGAATTCATGTATGCCTTTTTATTAGTTTAAATCCTTATGTGTTTCTGTAGTTATCTGCAATATTGAGATTGTGTGATTTATGTAGAAATCCTAGATGAATGTTGCTGGGCTGTTATTTAGTAGAGATTATATCTTGCTGGATTTATCCACTGCCCACATCATTTTCAATAGACCTACTTCCGGCTTTGTGTCATTGTCTTTGGTTTGTCATTGGGGCTCATATTCATCCATGTATTCTTGAACTAACTTCTGTACTTTCCCTTTCTCTCCTGAAATTCTATTCAATGCTTCATTATAGCTTAACATAATGAATGCTCACCTTTGACACCAAAAGATGGTCCTGGCTTCTTTCTGTACTTTAGGTCTGTATTCTGGTGCTCTCTTTGTAGTACATCTCAAGGATATATTCCATTGTTGAAGTACTTTTCGTTAGATGAGGTGATGTAGCAGTGTTCCATCTGCCTGTTCTGTCTGTCAGTTCAAAATGTACAGCTGTTTCCCTTCTGTAATGGCCAGACTTCTCTTGACATTTTCTCTTCCAAAAAAGACTGTGCAGTTGTATTGTGTAATGGCCTTGTTTTCTATGCCTTCCTGACCATACAAGATATTTGCCCTTTTAGTATGATATTCTATAGTGTCTGATATATACTGACTGTGTTTTCTTTTTAGGGTGTAAATATTGCAAGCCTTCATGCACATGTATGTATCTTTTTGTTTGCAGTTTTTGAAGTGCATCAATCCTGTTTCTCTCTGTGGGGAATACAGCCTCCATAAAAGAGTGCTTGTTATTAATCTAGCTTGGGTAACTGAAGTCCTCCTAGTACTGTGTGCATTTTCTGGAGCAGCTAAGTAGTTGTGCTGGATGGTTAAGGTAGAATGTATTTCTTTGTGATTGTCAAAAGGCAAAGTAGACTTTATTGTCGATCAGATATACACAGCAGTGGAAGCTGAACAAAATTATGTTGCTTTGGTCCCCGTGCAAGACATAATAATGAGCACATAGTTTGAATAACAGTAAGACTAATGCACATACAGTAGTAATTCAAATATTAACACAATTGGACAGGAAGACATTAGACAGTATTATATTAGTAGGTATTGCAAGACTGTGACTTCACATTGTGATTTGCTTAGAATATTGCAATTCATCAGTTGTAGTATGATGTATTCTGATCATATTGCATGTGTAAGGAGTGGTAACACTCCTGACTATTGCACATTCAGGAGATAATAGCATAAGAAACCAGGGCAACTGTTCCAGTTATTGAAGCAATTTGCCAGAGTGATTGCTATAGCTGACTCTTTATAGCAACTGCCATATTGATCTAGCTGTTCGCTGTCATGCCTGGCATTCAAGTTCAGCAGTCTTATGTATAGAAGGAAGAAGATGTTTTGCAGTGTAAGCTGCAGTACCGCCTGCCTGAGGAAAGACGGAAGTACACACCATAGACAGGGTGAGTAGGATCGTTTATCTTCCTAGCCCTTCTTGCAGATAATCCATGGATGGGAGCGAGGAACCAGTGACTCTGTCCTCACTATCCTCAGGGGAGCCTTGTGGTCAGATGCTTTGCAGTTAACATACCAAACTATGATGTTGTTTGAGAGGATACTCTTGATGATCCTCCTATAGAAGGCTTTGAGGATGGACTGAGACGGGTGTGCGTTGCTCTGTTTCTGTAGGTAGTGCAGATGATGATGTGCCTTCTTCCCTGTGTGGCTGTGAGTCAACCAGGGTCTATTTTTGGGGATGTGCACCCCCAGGAACTTGGTGTTTTTGACTGTCTCTCCATTGCTACCCCTTTAATTTCCAGAGGTTAATGCATCTCCTGAGTCTTCCTCAAGTCCACTATTAATTCTTTGAGCTTACTTGTATTTAAGGCCAGAAATGCTCCACTTCATCCTTGTAGGCAGTTTTGTCACCATTTCTGACGAGACCTATAATAGTGGTATCCTCCGCAAACTTGATTGTGTCGGATTCATGCTTGGCCATGCAGTAGTGCATCAACAAGGTGAACGCCAGAGGACTTGGGATGCATCCCTGAGGGAAGACCATGCTCACTAACTGAACTGTTATTTCCCACACGTGTATTTTTTTGGGATCTGTTGATGAGAAAGTTCAGTATCCAGTTAGTTAAGGGGTGTTGATGCCCTGTTGAATCATGCCATGTTTAATAATCATAAACCCATCTGTTAATCAGGTCTACTGGACACCCTCCCTTTTCAGGGGCAACTTGGGATCAGTGTCTGGTTTTAAGTGAGTTGTTCAAGGTCATACAATAAGCGAGTGAGTGCTGAGGCTTTAACAACCATATATGCAGATCTTATTATTTCAAGAGTTCATTTTGGCAAAGTCGTGGATTTTTAGAAAACTTGGTAAAGAAAATTGTTCAAACAGAATATATTTTGTATGAGAATCTAGAGATATTGGGTTTGCTGACTTATCTACACCTGTATAGATCAGAAACTAAACTATCAACAGACTTATTTGGTCATAATAGCATGGACAGCTACCCTCTTGAGCTGTAGCACAATACAATTTATCTAGTAATAAACGGGCAAATGTAAAGGTGGATCTAGGCCCTCTGCAATGTGATCCAAAGCAGCAATGGTGAAATGACAGAAGCTAGTAATCCCAGTAAAGTGAGCTGCAGCATTAATCGTTGTGTTTAAAGTATTGCGGTACAACGGTGTGGTGCAAGTCAGATATGCCAACTTCACTGCTTCCTCAAGTACGAGTCAGATTTGACAACCTTGCTGCTTTTGCAAGAATAGACTGTGTAAGATTGTCAAGTTTATGACCTACTGTCTTCTAGAAGCTTGAATGTTATATTCCCATGTTGATCTTTTGTACATATTAAGATTATTTTTGAAGCATGATGGTGAACAAATTCTAAAGGAAAGCTTATTATATCTGCATGCCTTCCAAAATTATGGATCTGTTACATTTTCTATCACTGATGCTTATTTGTGGTATTCTTTTCTCCCGTCTAGTGTTAGTTTTCACAGTGGTGTGTTAAGTAGAACAAGCTAAGACTTTGCCCGTTTAGACCAGAGGCCATGTCATATAAGCTGTAAGAATTTGGCAGCCGCTGAAGCCTTTCTGAATATTTGAAGTTTTCAGGTTCTGTGAACTTTCTAGGAGGAGTTTCAGGTGGCTGTTGAAGAGCTACAAAAGGCAGTACTGCCTTTAGTAACTGTTTTGATTTTGATGTAAGAAGTAGAACAGTGGTCTGCCTAGAATGACTAGATATGCTGTTTAGATTAGAATTGGATGAGCTACAGCATGTTTTTCTGACAGTGCACATCTATCGAAGTTAAAATCATTACTACTGATGTCGGGCATAAAGTTTTTGTAGAACATATTGGAAAACTTGAGCATCTTTTACTGAACTAATTAAGTTGCTCATCTTGCGGTTATTAGCATATTGTTATCCAAATCCCATACTCCAGTTTTATTTCTGAGAACGGTAGTTCAGAAGGAACGTGATGTCAGTAGAGATGTGTGATGCCACAAGTAACCCATCCATTCTAGTTTGACATGTCTTGTTGCTTAACCAGTGTTTTACCAATTGAATTAAGTATGGTTTGTCATTTACTTTGTCTGTTATTCCCTGATGTGAAATAATGGCAAACCTTTAGTAAACTTTAGGTAAGCAGTATGCTTTGCCAGCTCTTTTTGTGGTGCTGCTGTTACCTTTTCAAAGAATGCCACAAGATTGAAAAAGCAGGCTCTACCCTTGACAGACCCATCCTATTCCATAGTTGACAGAATTGAGGTTTCTGTTTTGTTTTTGATGAGCTCTATTATGACTCTTTCAATGTTTTACATAAATAGTGGTCAGGCTGATTGGTCTAAACATGTTTTGGCTTTGTGATTCTTACAGCCTGTGCCTGTCTCTGTCAGGGATGTATCTACATGCTGTTACTTTGTCAGATATGATTTGTGAGGAATTTATTAAAGTTCTCTGCTGTGTAGGAAACCACCTGATATATATATAGATATTCTTGTAATGCACGTGGCCTACCCAAAAAGGTAAACCTAGGATGTTTTGCCCGTGTGGATATCAATATCACTTGTATTCTATAACTGTCTTATTCTCTCTAATATGTACACTAGCCTATTATATTTCACTATCCCTAAAATCAAATCCTATAACAGTACATGATATCGACCTTATATTGTATTAAGTGAAACATTTCTTAGAGTACACTTGTTCTTGTTTGAAAGCTAGCTGCACTACACAGCCTAAACATGTACAGATCCAACACAGCTTTTCTTCTATTTCTGTCCATCAGCTGTAAAAAAAATTTCACTGATATTTGAGTGGTAGAGATATGAACTCTTCCTTTTATCTCTTAATATTTCTCTTTCTTTGGTTGCCTGGGCAGCCTTCTTTACCCACAAATGGGGGGAAAAAAGGCTTTAAGAAATGGATTTTCCTGTACTGAAGGTACCTGATCCACTCCTGAAGGGTGCAGGAGAATGGTGCACCGAGGGTCCTGCACAGGAGTGGGAGGTAAAACTTTTGCTGGCATCCTTTGGCATTTGGATGAGCAGTGCAGGGGAATCTGGCATTGGCCCCCCTAAAATTGTCCACGTCTGTGTAACCAGCACTGGCCCCATTAGTGCCCCTCTCTCCAGCACATGGGTAAGACAGTGCCTGACCCAGGATGCTAAGTGAGAATTGTGGGAACTGTTGTAAGGCCTAAAGGAGCCAACATTTGAGCCTCTAAGGAGTGTCAGCAGCACTAGAGCAGGCAAACAGGTTTACACAGCACAGGTCAACAGCAAGGCAACATGGAGCTGTCTTGTGTTGGAAGGACAGGGCCACAGACTGATGAGACTATTCATTGCCTAATGCTGGAAGAGCTGCCATTTGGAATCCAGATGCCAGAGAAATGCTAAATCTGCAGAATAGCATTCTGCCACCTAAAAGTCCAGAACCAAGCAATTCATACTGTCCAAACAGTGCATAAGAAAGTTAGGTGGTGTTATCCATTCCACTTTAATGTATAATGTTGGTGTAAGGGAGGGGGAGGTACTAGAGTTGTCTGCAAATTTCTCTCGCCAGAAAGCTTAATGTACTTTGTGACTTGGAGGGCAGGAGACTGGTCTGAAGGGACCGAGCAAATGAATGATAGATGGGCAGGTTTTACAGATCACTTAGTTGCCTGGGCCGATGTTGGAAGAAATCATCTATGGAGGGTAAGGATGTTAAAATTGACAGGACAAATTATGATTGATTTTTTTTTTTTTTCTGGAATAAAGATGTTGTGGTTGGATCATATACCACTGAACTTTTTTATATAAATTCTCACCAGAATGGCAGGTGAATGTGTTTTGTTTTTTTTTTTTTTTCCTTTACATTCCTATATATCCCTTAAAAAAAAAAAAAAAAAAAAAAAAAAGGAAAGTTTTGAAAAATATTAAAATATGATAGTGTAATTTGACCAGGGAATTTGTTTGAGGTAAAGTTGATTAATGGAAGTAGATTATGAAAAGAGAGAAGTATACATGAGGGAAGTAGAGACATTCGTGGCTTTTTTTTTTTTTTTCCCAGTCAGGAGTATGTTTTGCAAGGAAGAATGGTGGTGTCAAGACATGAAGAATGAACAAGTATTAATAAAGGCATTGGTGAATAAAAATGGGGTGGTCATTTTTAAATGAGGAAAATTATGGAAGAAGTTTAAGAATGTGTTGGAAGAAGGCAAGTGAGAGTTGGGCTTCAAGATAGTTGGCTGAAAATTTTAATTTGAGTAATATGCTAGACAGAGGTGTTTAAATGAATAGCCTGGAGATGGAGTATTGAAGGTACAGTCCATTCTGTGGTACAGCAAGTCTTTGGTAATAATAAATGAATGGAAACTCAATGGAGTAAGGGAGAATTAAATTTTATGAAGGGGTAATGATCATATGGAAAAGCATGGGGGGAAAAGATTTGAATAATGCAGCCTATTCAATTATGAAAAAGCTATTGCAAAAAAAGATTTGAGAGTATAATAGATGACATTTTAATGGAATGAATTTATGGTATAATGTGGTTGGAGAGTAAAGAAATTAAAGAATTGCCAGATAGTATTTAATGTGATAAGAATGAAACCAGATTGATTGTATATGTGTATAAATTAATTAAATATATAAGCAGTTCTGGGGTATATTTTAAAATTATGGGGTATGGGATAATGTTTATCCATTTACACTATGGGTAGTGGTGAGAGGGTTCGCTGATGGATGGCTTATGTAAAGGTATTGTACTAAAAAAGGTGCAAGGGAAGCAGTATTTTTTGCAATGGATGCAGTGTCAAGAAGTAAGATCATAGGAAATACAACTGAGTCTTATGACCATTTATGCTTTGCCAGTGCCCATCTTTAGACTGTATCCCCTCTTTATGTCAGGGAAGTTGGAAGAAATGGTTAAAGACAAAATGTAAAAAATCCATCGTCCACTTCTGATGTGTTTAAACAGTTCTGAATGGCTGAAGTGATTTTAAAGAAATGAGAAGGGAGGTGAAAATACGTAGGCTTTAACATTTATTAAGCACAAATGTGAAGGGATTGGTGAAGTTTTAAAGGCTGTAAGTATATATTTTGTAATGATGGAAATTAAATGTATTGAACTTAAAATTTTGAGGGAAGTAAGTTATGAGGAAGCAGTGGAAAGAGCTGTTTGGTAATATTGAACCTTTAAGGGAAGTTTTTAAGCGGTCTTTGAGGAAAAACATTTAACTTTTTAAACTTGGGATAATCTTTCTCAATAACAATAATGAAAATGTGTTTGTTGTACTATGGGGTTCCAGGTTAAACTCAATTGAGAAATACAGTTCAAGTTTTCTTAATCACATTATGTATTTTGTGTTTTTACATTTATTTCCTGTTTTGCAATATATGTATTATGATGACCACAATATCTCACAGTTTAAGTATAGTGATATGTGGGGGGGGGGTTATAGGGATGAATTTTTTTCTGTATTGAGTATCAAAGGAAATTTTGGAACGGAGAATAGATTTGGAAAGCCTGTGTATTGTACTATAGTCAAGTGACCAGAGGTGATGTCTTCTAACCGGCATCTGGTTTCTTTGGAACTCTCCCAGCAGTACTTGGCTCTCCCAGCAGTACTTGGAAGTCTTTCCTGTTAAGTTTCAAACTGGGTAAATATATTTCACACATCCACAAAGACGGATATCATCTGGGTTTGCTGTGGTAAGATACTCGGCACACATCAGGTTGCCTTGCTTTAGTAAGTTAGTCAGGTAACAGCAATTCTTTAGTCAGGCACATTTAGTGAGAATAGTTTTTAGTATTGTTTTCTGCATCTGTGAGACTATCCAACTGTATTTTTTTTTTATATCTTTGTGGCTGAAATTTTGTTTATTGTATTCGGTATTCTCCTGTTTTTTAATTTATCATTAAATATTTTAATACGTCTCATTGTGGCCGGTCCTATAAAGAATACTTTTTAACATCTTGAGAGTACTAATTGGGTACCTTTGTAATATTAGGCTAGCGTTTATATATATATATATATATATATATATATATATATATATATATATATATATATATATATAATTAGTGTGTCTATTATGCACAAACCAACTCTGAGACTGCACTACAGTGGTGAAAAGAGGTTTGAAACACTTCTGTGTTTTGAGACTGGGAAGTGTTGGACAAGTAGTTATTTACCCTGTTGATGAAATGAAAGTTTAGTGATTAACCTTCAATGCTTATTGTTCAGTGTTCAGCCATTTGATGGCTGACAACAGACCCATCATCTGCTCTGTCACGGTCTCCTTCCCATCTACTAAGGAAAGATTAAAGGTATTGGCATATAGTTTTCAGCATTATATAAATAAACAAGTACCTGTAATCTTTTCATCACTTGCTATACAGAAGCAGTTGATTAATCCCTTTGGCTTCATGGAATATGTCGGAACACTTGCTTCTTGACCCTAGGGCAAATTTTTTAGAACTTCAAGGAAAAACTACAAACAAATAACTGTAAGCCCTCCTAACAGAAATATTTGCAAAGCAGTTTTTTTTTTTCTGGCAAATCTCTTAAGTTGCAGTATTAGGAGAGGAAAAGTTGAACCTTTTTTCCCTCCAAGCACCTTTATTGAATTATCACTTGTGAGAGACAGGCAAATTTACTTTCATATAAAACTAATCCAACTATATTAACATAAACATTACACTTCACATGTATTGCTGTACATTTTATAACCTAAGCAATATTACATGAATTATTCAATTCCTGCCCTTTTTAAATAAGAAACATTTTTTATTGAACCATCACTTTACTACATAGGCAGCCATACATTTATATAAATAAAAAGAAACCACACTGACACAATCCTAGTCACAAGCATTTTACATTACAAACCATACTGACACACCCCCAGATGCAGTCAACACAAACACCACACCTACAAAACATCCCCCCACCTATGTGGAGGTCCTCAACAAAAACATGCCCAAACAAAAGAGATCTCTGAGGCAAAAACACATGAATTCCACTGCCCAACACACCACACACAGTCCACACATCTGTCTCACACAGCCACTAAGGTTTAAAAGTAAACCCAAGATATTAGTCCTAAGAAACTCCATTGTGAGAGAGACAGATGTGCCTTTCACCAGGCTGGATCAGGAGAAAGTCATGGTTAGTTTGTTGGATGTCAGAATCTGCCATATCACCTATGCTATCAAGTCCCTCAACCGGTACTGTTGTGACTCTGTTGTAGTCCATGCTGGCGTGAATGACTTGATATACCTCCCTGGACTGTGTATGAAGAGCGACATGCTTGAGCATGCTGAATGCGTGTCCCAGGCAGGTATGTTCCTAGCCTTAAGCAACATTCTGCCGTCGCCAGAATGATGCCTCAGTACAAACAGAAAATGATTGACTTTCACAATTTGCTTAGTTTCTGGTGTCATTCCAAGGGGATCCAGTACCTGATGGCCTTGGATGACATGACTGACGAACCGTGATGCTTTTCCAGAGATGGCCTCCTTCAGTCTCCTGCCTCCCCACATACTGCCTTTTTTAGGCAATGCCACGTGGTCAAAACTACCAACATAAAAATTTAATCAAAACATAAATTAAAGGTCATGCTGCTAAATGCTAAGAGTCTAAACATGAAACTGCAGTCATTGCAAGCATTCTTAACCCTGGAAGATGCTGACATTTATGCAGCCACAGAAACTGGCTCAAAGCTGCAGAGAGCAGTGCTGGCTTAAGGGCCTCTGTTTCTTTCTCTTTGCCTATACTCTAGTAATCCCTAATAGAGAAGGCAGTCTAACCTGCAGTCCAAGTAAATTCTTGGCATCTTCCCATTCTATTATCTTTCCCTCTCTAGTTATTTGCTCCCAATACCTTGGCTTCTTTGCCAGTTTTCTCCAACAAATTCTGGCCCCCTCTTGCCTGTATCCGTAATTGCAGTCATCCCTATCAGCAGAATCTCCTTACACCATTCCTGTGTTGCTTTAGTTCTTAGAATCATTTCTTCTACTTTATGGATGAAATATTCTGCATGATTATTCTCCTTAAAGGCATGCATTCAAAATCCCAGTGTCTCCTTGTTTCTTGAGCTTCCCCATGTTTCATCATCTCTTTCCACTTTGAATTGTTTTTCTGCTTTTGCTATGTATATGGGTCTTAACTGTGTAGCTCTGAAATACCCCTTCAAATTGGGTAATCCCAGTCTGTCCTGTTCTACTGGAAGAATCGGTTTATCCCACTTGACCGTTGCCACCCCCCCCCCCCGATAAAGTCCTTCAGCTCTTTAGTAACTGCAACCCACAACTTCTCAGGTTGATTAAAAATATGCCAGACCTGTATATAAGACTAAAATCTTACTATCCAAATCCTTATAACAAAGCTTCCATTTTCTCAGTTTTTGTGTTTTCTTTTGTTTAGTTTCTTCCCACATATCCTTGGCTCTATCTCACTAGAATCCTTTTTTAATCCATACTCCTAAATATTTAATTTTATCATGTCCCCATAAATATGGGTATTCCTGAACCAGTTTGTCGGGGTACATAATTTACCGCCATTGCCTTTGTCTTGGCCTCATTCATTTTGTTTCCTGAAAAGATCTGAGACTCTCTCAAAATGCTACAACGCTAATGTACAAAATATCTACAAATAAAGCCAGCTTTTCTTGCCTGCCATACCAATTATATCCTTGAATTTCTGAGATCCTTATTTTCTTTGCCAGTGGTTCTAAATGTAATGCAAATAATAAAGGGGAAAGAGTACACCCCTCCCTGGTTCCTCTGCTCAAGCAGAAATCATCAGAAAGGATGAAAGGTTAAGCTTTGTACAGATTATCATCACTAGTCCCATTATCCCCATTTTTGTATGCGGTATGGGTTTAGTGTCAGCTATCATCACCGCACTCAATTCAGTGCCATGCTTCTACCTTCTTTCACAGTCGTCTCCCAACTGGCATAGTTCATCTCTCGTGCAGTACATCCATCTCTTGGCTGGGCGCTGCCCTCTTCTATCCTTTTGCACCTTCCTTTTTTCTCTCAAAATCTGCTTTGCCGAATAATTGTTTGCCTTCCTAAACATGTTGCCAGACTCTAATCTGGTTTTCTTTGCAGTTGGGCCTGCCTTGACTTCAATGTCCTGTCCTCACTTCTGTCCCGCAGTGTGTATCCATCTTGGGCATTTCATCTCTCACCTAAAACCTTTTCAGCTGCATTTTCATTACTGTCCAGGTTTCTGTGTCCTAGACACACTGGTCACAACACTGCTTTGTACACCTTACGTTTCAGCCTCTCTGGCATTTTGTCTAGTGTCTGCCAACACTGCCAGTTGTTTGCAGCACCTCTGAGTCTGTCTCTTGAACCTCCTCATTTAATTTCCCTTCTCTTTAACCACACCTCCTAGCTACTTGAAAATGTTAACGTGTTCCACAGTTTAATTTCTGTTTCAGTTTTCATCTTCTTATTTCCCCCATTTTCTGTCTTGTCTGTACTAAGTTTCATACTGTCTTCTTCTTTCAGCTTTTTCCTGGTTAGGGGTCTCCACAGCAGGTCACCTGTCCGCTCATGATTGGCAGTGGAGTTTTACGGTGTCAGTTTGCCAGCTCTGCACCCAACCTTCCACAGAAGGCACACACTCACACCTAGGGCCAATTTCGAGAGTCCAATCCACCTACAGCATGTCATTGGGATGTGGAAGGAAACCGGAGCACCCAGAAGAAACCCACGCGACCACAGGGAGGACATGCAGACTCCTCACAGAAGGCACCCCAGCCGAGGATCGAACCAGCGAACCTCTTGCTATGAGGTGGTAATGCTAACCGCTGTACCACTGCGGCCGCCCATTTGTTTTTGCAATATAGTCCGTTGTAATTTGCTGAACCTCATTTTGAGGGTAGTCTTGTAGTGCCATATTGTCTCTGTACAGCACACTTGATGAGCTGTCGTTTTGACCTGTTTGCTGATATAGTCTGCCACCCAAATGGATAGGAGTGGGCTTGGTGCAGAATCTGGGTAATGTTCTCACTAGGAACACTAAACCTTGCATGGGTCCTCCAAAGTACATTTAAAACTGTCCAAAATGATTAACCAGTAGATTAGTACTAGAATTCATGTCTTGTATTTAAGAAGTTTATATGTTAAAGTAATTACAGTAAAAATAACTGTAGCCAATTTCAAAACAGTTGCATGGCTATTTTAATTTAAAATACATTAGTTTAAATGCTTGTAAATTGTATTGATACAAATTCCATCAGTATTTTCATTGCCATCTAGTTGCATCTGGCAACTGAAGTGACCCCCATGAACAAATGTTGCCATGCACAAGAGTTTCACTAGGCAAGTGGGGAATGTAAGCAGATTGCCAAGCCTTCCAAATTGCACTTACGCACACTCTTATTAGTCACCAGTCTGCCTATTGCATTGTCTTTGAGTGCTCTAGTTTCTTCCCAGATCTCTGAGAATCCAGAAGAATACAAGGACATCAAAATCCACTCAAAAGGCAGCCCATCCAGGAACTGAACCAAAGGTCCTCTGGCTGTGAGTTTGCTTTTACATATTTTTCCAGTTCTGTCAGGGATATAAAAAGCTTGATATATAATTTTCCAAGTAAGCACTTTCCACAAGGGAGAAGTGGTAGATAGAGCTCTGAAACTTGAGAATAAATTTCATGTCTTTGGGGATGGATGTCTGGATTAGTGTCTTTTTCGAGTCCAATATAAGTTTCAAGTAGTGTGTCGAAACATAGTATACCTCAGGAAGCATTAGATATAGATATTTGTTGTATGTTTAGCAGGAATTTAGGGTTCCTTTTAGGCCATTTGTTAGAAATAACTTCTAAATTTGTATGAACATAAACGGTATCTGATTCTAATGCATATTTTTAAATATCAGGAAACTCTGCTTTCTTCTGTAAGCAGTTGTACTGTAAACTAATTTTTCTTTCTCAGACTTTATTCTGGTTAGTTCCATTGGTGAAATCTACTTTTCATCAGTGAAAACCAAGGAAAAAGTAAACTTTTAAAAGAGTAGGATGTTCAGTTTTTAAAGCATTTCAAAATATTTATATGCCATAATTTTGTGGGAGTGTAAATGGTATTATATGAAGGTAATTCCGTTCAAGTGACCACATTTTGTTACTCTGTTATGTTTTGTTCATTTTTTTGTCATTTACATAAATGCAGATGTAGGTGTCTGTCAGACGTTACACAGTGTCAATCCAGTAAATTTATATCTTTAAGTATAGCTGTCATTGCATATGTTTGTCAGTTCTGTATCTACATTTTCCCACGTTGTCATAGGATTTTTAGAGAGTTCCCTATTTATTTGTATACAAAGGAAAGGAAATATTTTCTTTGAATTTAATATATGAAATATGTTGGTAATGTTTTATAAAGTATAATTTATTTTTAAAGTAAGTTTTTTATCATTTTGAAATTGTATTAAAATATGTGGTAAGATGGTTGTGATCTGAATGATATTTAGATTGTGTTGACTACACATTATATGTTTACAGTTTCAATTGAAAATAATATCAATGTTTTGATTTTAGTGGCATTGTGCCAGTTTAGTTATTAGTAAGTTAAAGATTAGAAATTTTCCAGTTTCATTCAGTGTGACATCTAATTTGTTTAGAAAATGTAATATTTATTTAATATTTTAACCTAGTAAACTGGTCATTTCAGGCATGATTGGGCTTGCAAAGGCATGAAAAACAGTACATGGTAACGATAGTATGAAATTGACAAATGCAAACTTAACACACACGTGTGTGTGTATATGTGTGTGTGTGTGTGTGTGTGTATATGTATATGTATATGTATATGTATATATATATATATATATATATATATATATATATATATTATACACACACGTGTGTGAGAAGTGATTGCAAACCTAAAACACTGTTCAAGATGCATACATGAAATTGCAGTCGGATATTTTAGAATGTGTCCCATTTAAAAGTACTTTTTGTTATATTCAATTATTTTGTAACGTGAAAATGTAATTGGTGAATATCTGCAAAAAGTATTTTTTTAAAAGTAGCATTATTTAATACTTTAATATTATTCTTGAATTTGGCAGTGGCTCCATAGCTAATCCTTTTCTTATCGGTAAATAATGTTCTCACTGTATAATAGTTTTATTAGCTTTATGTAAGATTCTAGAAAAAAGTTCTCTTAAAACCTAAAGCATTTTCAGCATCCAGACTTATAGTTGCTAATAGTCAGTGTGGTCTATTGTTAAGATTCTTTTTATTTTGTGTTGGTCTGCCAATTGTAAAAGTAGCTGGTCATCTTCTATTACCGAGGAAATAATTTTTGATTCTGTTCTTAAGAAATACACTTTAATAACTTTGTAGTCCGTGTTTACCAATGTTACAGATCTGTAAGATCAGACTTTCAAATTATTTGTGTTTCAGTATGGGTGGTGGTCATTCTGAAAACAGTGTAAGAAAGAACGTTAATTTAGCGTTGGTAAAAGTACATAAGTTTTTATATAAAATCTCAAATTTCATTAATCCCAAACATTTTATGATCTACTTTTTGTAATATGAATTATTTCTGTAACGTGTCTAGATTTTACTAGAGCCTCAGTATGATCTTGGAGAGGTTCTCTTCAGTATGTATGTATCCCTTAACTTTACATCAGTGACTTATCGCTGTTTTTCTTTTACAGTAGTTTTGCAAGCATTAAGTATGTTTTCAGCATCTGTTATTAATGAAACTTCAGTGGATTTGAGAATGTTTCATCTAAAATGTGAAGTCCATTTAGAGTTAAAGGGACTTCATTTTTCTTATGACCATAAAATTTTAATTTAAAATTCACTGATTTTGTATATAGAGCATTCACCATATCCATGCATATAGTTTCATTTTCCATGCATAGAGTTTCACTTTTTTAGTCAGATTAACATTTTCTTGAATTTTAATTGGTTCCCTGTTCTATTCTTTCAGTTTATACCTGGGCCATGATGATATTTTACCTTAATTTTACTGTACCCCATAAACATTTGCTCTGTCTTATTATTGAAAACAAGTTTCCATTTCTTTTATTAAACATTCTTTTAGTAATGTTTGAAGAGTTCTGCTAACAGCTGGTAATTTTCTAAGATTAGTATTTAACTTCAAAAAAGTTATCCTATAATAACCTGTTGGCAATTTTAGAAAATAAGATTTGCATAACTAAATTATCTGTAAATGTTTTGTGCTCCCAGATGTATAATGTACATATTTTTATTGATTGTTAATAGGCTAATGACCCGGGGCACTTTTTAAGCCTAGCCTACATTTCCCAAAAGAATAATGAGCTGTACCAAAGTAGGACATTTAGGGCCAGGCATCTATAAGCTATCCCTGTCCTTAAGGGACATGGTTGGCAGGCCTGGTATAAATTTTATATCCCCCATCTACTGCTCTAGTTGTGCTTGAATTGGGTAATAGACTAACTCTGCTCCAAATGAATGGGAAGCCTGTTCCATAAAAGGGACAGGCTCTGGGACACACCTTTTGTGAGTGATTTCACTCATGCTTATGTATTTTTAAAGGATTTGTCCAGGTTTCTCTGGCAGTCATTCTAGGCTTTTCCGATAACATTTTTCTTTGAGTTATCCAAAACGCATTTCAAGTCCCCTCATAAAGTTGTTACCTTTAAACTCTTCATTTGTCTAGATAATTCTTGAAGTTTTGCTAAATGTTCTAGAAACCAATGCATGTTGGCCAAGGTACGCACTATATTTTGGTATCCAAGGACGGCCACAAAAAACATACCATTATTGTCATTATATGCATGAATTATTCTAGGCGCAAATGTAATTTTTAATATATTTTTACTACTCTTCTTATCTTAAATTTTAAATTTAAAAATTTAATTTTGAATTAGTCTGTTATTGTTTAGGTTCTGTCAATATCCTCTTGTGAAAGGTGCATCTCCTCCTCCTGCAAAATACTGTTTGTATTTAATTTTAAAGGTGTGAATAATCCCACTTTTTAATCTATTAATAGGTATTGAAAAGGTGTTTCTTATATCAATATATTAAAATAAAGCAATGCTCTGTAAAATAACCATTTATTTTGTTTTATTTGTATAATCAGTATTCTAAATATATAATTGGATTTATTTTATTACAAGACCTATCTCCTACAAATCCTGACCTAATCCTCACCTGGAATTCATTCTTTCTTGTCTAATTAGGGAGCCCCAGTTTGAAACTGCTGTAATAGCCAACAACTAATCACAAATGCCACTGCAGAGAAAAGAAAAGAACATTACACAGAGTTTGTATTCTTGTATACAATATTTCATTGACTTTGGCTGTTCTTTGTAACGACGGCTAAAAAAAAACATAACATTAATATGATTGATGTAAGTAATGGGCTTTCTGAAGTGTGGAAGAGAAGTGAAGATTTAAAAAGAATAATAGTTCTTTCTCATTTGAGTTTAATAGTCTAATTGAATTGAATGCTGCATGATTCATTTCATCCATATTGGTTCCTCATTGCATAGTTTTTGGGTTGAGTCCAGTGTTGCTTTTATCATATTTTTGTATAGTAGGTGATACCAATTCATAACCTGTTGACTTCTTGTTTCTTTTCATGATATCACTTTACTTTCAGTATGGAACTTGGGTAGTATTGCTTTCATTTAGTTCCAGAGATCGCCTTGTTTTTCAACCTTTGAAAACCCATTCTGTTGTCATTCTGTTCTTTGGTGATCTGAAAAGGGAAGCTTTTCCTTCTCTCTTTCGCAGACACCCTCCTCTTCTCCTTACTACTTTGCATTCTTTCTTCAAGTCTGTGTAAATATAAACCATATTTTTTAAACCTAGTAACATTTTACTAGATGTATTTTAGATTAGGCCTGTAAAATGTATAGCAACATCTTTACACGAAAGACAGACTTTTTGGCAAATTTTAATGACGCAGATTCTATGGCAGTGTTATAGTAACTGCAGCCTATACTATTCAGGTTTATGCCGTTTTATGTAGCTTTCCTTTCAGCTTTTGATAAGGTCAAGTCATGGTATCTTGACCAAAATCTTACAAATCAAGGATTTTCCCATTGTCTGGTATTTTGGATAAAGGAATGGCTACTCAATAGGACTTGGTTGGTGTTCTGCTTAACAGCTATTGGTAGTAGGATAGAATATGACCAAGATGTCCCTCAAAGGTCATAACTTTTATGCAGATGACGTAACAGTGGGTAAACTGAATACATGTCCACGTGATATTAAGGTCCTACATGAATGAGAAATTGGTATATGTTGATTATTGATATGTCAAAGCATTGAACTATAGGTGATTTAATGCTAGCACTTGAAAATCGACATAGCCAAAAAAAAAAAGAAGAAATCAAAAAGTTAAAAACTGATCATATCACCAAAACCTTGCAACACATGCTGACTTAATTTGTCCGACTGTCGGTGTTATGGTAAGGGTTTCTTCTATGGTAAGGTGCAGGGTTAGGATTAGCATACTTTGGTAAGATGGTGTGTAATATATGCTGACTCTGTCTTCCCTCAGAAGAACCCTTTCCCTGACATTACCATTACACAAGACACCCGAATACTTGCATGTGTGCGCACACACACACACACACACACACACACACACACACACACACACGTAAATTTAGCCTTTACTCTATCCCTGTGCACTTGCAGAAACACTTTTACCTCCTAATGCTGAAACTTCTACTATGTATGAAAGTTTAGTCATTAATATCCCAAACCCACACACTTGCTTTACCTGCTGGCATTCAATCTTCCTCCTTTTCATCAATGTTTGAATAGAACACTCAACCACATTTTTGACTAATTTACTCTGAAGATGAGCTGAACATTTGGCAGTCAAAACTAGGTAGTGATTCCAGTGTTGAAGATCTAGGTGTCATGGTTGGTGAACTGTCCTTCAAGGAACATAGTATCAAGAGGTGCTTTTAAGTCAGTAGAAGCAGAGGTACTGAAAATGATTCCTTAATCTGATCAAAGATGATCCATTATCGATTAATAAAAGGGATCAACAATGGTTAGAGAATATAAACAGGAAGTTCAGCAAAAGGAATGGTGTGTTACTTGACAATAAGTAATAAACACCACCTTAGGTCTCCCCTGAAAAGCCTAGTGGGACTAACCTGGTAAGCAAAAGATTAACTGGAAAGGTTAAGAAATTACAAATGCTCTCTTATAAACAACTCTTTCTTTTGCTTATATTTTACAAACAGTGGATTTGTATACATGAGAATGCTTGCCCCTTGTGACAGGAAGAAAACTATCTACCAGCTATTAACTTGTTAACTGGAGTAAATTGCCATCACACATGAAAGACCATCTTTAGAGACATTTAAAAAATCTTTGGAAATCCATTTTGACCAGAGTCGTTACCTGTATTGCAAACTGTTTGGGCCTTTGGTCTATCCGTATTGATTTGTTATAGTTTCTGTTTCTAAATAAGAGAGAACAGGTTTATTTCTGAGCATCAGTATTTTAAGAAGGGAGGTGATGATCAGTGATCAGCAGTATGGTTTCATGCCAGGAAAGAGCACTACAGATGCGTTTGCTTTGAGAGTGTTGATGGAGAAGTACAGAGAATGTCAGAAGGAGTTGCATTGTGTCTTTGTGGATTTGGAAAAAGCATATGACAGGGTACCTAGAGAGGAGTTGTGGTATGGTATGAGGAAGTCGGGAGTGTCAGAGAAGTATGTAAGAGTGGTACAGGATATGTATGAGGCTAGTGTGATAGCGGTGAGGTCTGCAGTGGGAGTGGCGGATATGTTTAAGGTGGAGGTGGGATTACATCAAGATTCCGCTCTGAGCCCTTTCTTATTTGTGATGGACAGGTTGACAGACGAGATCAGACAGGAGTCCCCGTGGACTATGATGTTTGCAGATGACATTGTGATCTCTAGTGAGAGCAGGGAACAGGTAGAGGAGACCCTGGAGAGGTGGAGATATGCTCTAGAGAAAAGAGGAATGAAGGTCAGCAGGACTAAAAATGTGTGTGCGAATGAGAGGGAGGATAGAGGAATGGTGAGGATGCAGGGAGTAGAGGTGGCGAAGGTGGATGAGTTTAAAATACTTGGGATCAACCGTTCTGAGTAATGGTCAGTGTGGAGGAGAGGTGATGGAGTGGGTGGAGAAGTGTCAGTGATTTGTGACAGACTAGTACCGGTAAGAGTGAAAGGAAAGGTTTACAAGAGGGTAGTGAGACCAGCTATGTTATATGGGTTGGAGACCATGGCATTGACAAAAAGGCAGGAGTCAGAGCTTGACATGGCAGAGTTGAAGATGTTAAGATTTGCACTGGGTGTGACGAGGATGGACAGGATTAGGAATAAGTATATTAGAGGGTCAGCCCAGGTTGGAAGATTTGGAGACCAAGCCAGAGAGGCAAGATTACGTTGGTTTGGACATGTGCTGGGTAGGGATGCAGAGTATATTGGGAAAAAGATGCTAAGGATGAAGCTGCCAGGTAACAGGAAAAGAGGAAGGCCTAAGATAAGGTTTATGGATGTGGTGAGAGAGGACATGCAGTGGTTGGTGTGACAAGAGCAAGATGCAAAGGACATGAAGACATGGAAACAGTTGATCTGCTGTGGCGACCCCTGACGGGAGCAGCCGAACGAAGAAGTATTTAATAGCATCTGTATTAATGATTATATTTATTAATCATCTTTTAATTGTCGTTCTTAACTTTCCAATTCCTCTCATTTTTATGTATGTGTGTATATGTATACATGCAGTACTATGAACATGTATATGTTCATTCAAGTACTGCATTTTGGTGCAAGCTTGGAGAATTAATGTTTTAAAACTTTTTCTTTTTGTTTTTAAAATAATTTCTAACGTGTTTGAAACAGTAATAGAAAATCCAGTACCCAGTATTTATAAAATCACATTTTTGTTTGGTATTAACTTGTTCATTGGCTTTAAGTTCAGGTCTGTTTTCCCTGACAGTTGTGTAACTCAGTTCCAGGATATAATAAAGGTCTCTGCTGCTAAGTGTGCAAAGCATTGGAGCAGGAGCATTTTTTAACAGTTTTGATTTGTGACATACATTCTGTGATCAACATTGCAGTTATTTTGGTATGGGAAACTACAATGAAAATAAACTAAAAGGTGTGATGCTTTTTATTTTGTTTCCTCTAAAGCTACCTGTTGTGAGGCATGTCCCAAAGCCCCGTGTCACTTTTTCCACTCTAGACATCTGTCTAGCATACCTCGTGTACACCAGGGTTTAGAAATCAGGAAATCCTTTGTGTAAATGACTGGGAATTTGGCAGAGATAACCTGACCGATGCAGAGAGGGTTTTAGGCCATACCTGTTGTTCCACCCAGTCTGCATTTTTAATATTTGTTTACTGGGAAATTCCGACTTGGAACAAAGCCAATTTTCAGTGGAGGCCTGGGGCGAAACTCTCCAGATGCATGTCTTTGTGACGTGGGAGGAAACCAGAATGCCCGGAGGAAACCCACATGAACGTAGGGAGGACATGCAGACTCCACACAGAAGGCACCCCAGCTGAGAATCAAACCGGAGAACCTCTTGCTGTGAGGCGACAATGCTAACACTGCACCGTCCAGGTATGTAAAGTATATGCCGCTGATCTAAAGAGGTTTGCCTCCACCAAGGTCTGTGGTACGTGATCCAGCAGAAATCCCCCCCCCCCCCTGCTAACTTCTCAGTAATCAAGCTTGCTAATTTAAAACCAAGTTGTCTGGATCCCAGTAGTGGGTTCATCCAGGTGCACCAATGAGCCAGCTTGCAAGCACTTTCTTAAAAAAATAAAAAAAATATATATATATGGGTGCAGGTCACAAAAGCGTACCAAGAGCTGTCTATTTTGGATGTTTTTGAATGCATGTTTATTTCCCCCCCTATGTAGGTGTCAACTAAAACAACAACTTTAGAATTTTAAAACCTCTGTGTGCTCCCAGATAATGATCTGAACTGCATGCTAATATTAATAAACATACATAATGCTGTTTGTTTTTATTACCTTGAATGAATTTTTCCCTTTGGAAGGAATATGAATTTCTTTCCTTTAGCTGAGATTTTTGAAAGTTTAGTACAGAATTAGACAATTCTGAAAGCAATGGGTCTACATTTAATTTTCATACAGTGGACTTTTCTCAGAGCTGTATGACATAAAAGTGCTGAGTGAAGGACTCAACCCAACACTGTAAGATAGTTTGGATCATAATTAACCCTTTTTGTCAAACTTCCATTTTGTTTTCAGAAATCTGGCTAACATTTCTTTGTAACTTTTTTACATTTTCAGTATGTCATCTGTGGGACCTCGCATTATGGACTGTTGATGTCAGCGCACCATTATGTCATGAAAGGTGTTTTGCATAACACTGTCCGTGGTGTCCATAGCATTTACAAAATCAATTCTTATGGATTGGTATAGTGTCAGTGTCGTAGTTTGTCAAGTCCTGTGATCAAGTCATATGTTTAATGTTTTGGAAGAGCTGTTTATAGATCTCCTCCCAATTTCATAAACGTGTTCATAACTTAATGGTGGGGTACTTTCTCTTGCAGCACATATTTGTATAACTGTAATTAGCCAAATAATTATCCTGCAGCTTCCCATTAAAACCAGTGGTCAGTGTAACTCAGAAGTGAAAGGTAATTCTGTTTGTGGAAGTGAAGCCATGCTAACAAAACATATTTACGGGAGATGGATAGCCATGGGTTCTGTTACTATGCAGTCAAAGCAACTGAGATTGTTGCCCTTCTCACCCAATAGCAATGTTATCCCAGTAATTTCTAATCGTTTGACTAGAGACCCTCATAGGTTCATACTAGGCTATCTGCCCTAGGGCATTTATAAGCCTAGCCAGAGTGTGTGTGGCTTTCACCACCCCTTAGGATGAGAATACTATACCCATTAGTTTGCTGTGCCTCTGTCCAGCAGTGATACAGAGATGATTCCCGGGGTAAACCTACGATCTCCCATCCACTCGTCAAGATTTCTCTTGAACAGAGTCAGTGAGGGGCTGTGCCTCATATGGACTGGGATTCTGTTCCATAGTGTAGGGAGTCTCTGGGTGATGAATCTGTCCCTCCAGCACGTCCTATTTATATCCGTGTTGAGGTTTAAGTCTCTTGTTCTCGTGGTTCTGGTGGATTTGGATTTTTTGAGGTGGAGCATGTCCATTAATTCCGGGTTGGACATGGCCTTGTATGTCGGGCACAGATCACCTCTGAGCAGACGGTATGCGACTGAATAGAGCTGGAGTTTCTTCAGTCGGGCATCGTATGACATATGTTTGAGCCCCTTTATCCTTTAGGTGAGGAACTTTTGGGGTCTTTCCAACTGCTGCAGGTGTCGGGTAAGGTACATTCTGAATGGGGCGTTGTACTCAATCATTGGTCTGATAAGTGAAGAGTACAGGGGTACAATGACCTCTCCTGATCTGGATGTGAATCCCTTCATGATCAGGTGGGCAATGTAGAAGGTCTTCCTAACCACTTTGGCAATGTGAGTGTCAAAAGAGAGGTTACTGTCAACTTGGGTCCCCAGGTCCCTGATAACTTCTTCCGTGTTTAATGGATTACCACCTATGTGGTAATTAGGGGTTACCTTGTTTTTCCCAAAGGGTATGACTATACATTTTTTGGCATTTAGCTTAAGGCCATGGCTCTGGCACCAGTTATCCATTTCTATGAGACCTTTCTGGAGGATGTCTGTGTCTGGAGTGTCAATTATGGTGCCCAGTTTGCAGTCATCTGCAAATTTTGTCAGCCACAATCCCCCTATGTTTGCCTGCACTTCAGAAAAATAAATGCCGAACAAGAGGGGCCCAGGACTGAGCCCTGTGGGACACCGCTCGTGACCGGCTTAGAGTCTGACATGGCACCAGCAACTCTAACCCTGTGTGTTCTGTCCTTGAGCCAGTTTGCAACCCATCTTGTGACATATGGGTTTACATCTAAGCTGGTGAGCTTTTCTATGATGCCCGAGTGGGGTATTGTGTTGAACGCTTTTGCTAGGTCAAGGTAGGCTGTGTGAACTGCCTTACCCTCATCAATGGCCTTAGTGACTGTTTTGAAAAAGTCGACCAAGTTCAAGAGGCAGGATCTGCCCTTGACAAAGCCAAATTGGGTAGGATCCAGTGTCTGTAGGTCCCCAATGAGTTCCATTATGTTCCTCTCCATAGCTTTGCAGACAAGGCTCGTCAAGCTTATGGGGCGGTAATTTCCAGGGTCCGTAGAAGCACCGCCTTTGTGGAGTGGGACCACAGTTGCCGTACGCCATTCTTTGGGTACGTATCCTGTAGTAAGGCTAAGATTAAACAGCAGCCTTGTGTGTGGGTTTAGTTCCTCATTGAGTTCATGTAGCACACAGCCGGGGACACCGTCTGGTCCCATTGATGCTGTGTTTTTTGCTTTAGAGAGAGCAGCTCTCACCCGGGCATCTGAGATGTTTGGGAGGCTAGACTCTGGTGGGATAGATATTTCTCCTTTTGGGGAGGAGAGAAATTTGCACTGAACCTGTCTGCCAGTATGTTGGCAATGTCTGTGGGTTCAGTGATTTTTTTTTTTTTTATCATTTTGGACTAATTCTGAGCATATCTGGGAGTTTCCACCCAGGTTTCTAACATAGCTAAAGAAGGCTTTATGATGGTCTTTTGTGTCATTAGCGATTTTTCTCTCAAAGTTGGCCTTGGATGATTTTATGAGTGATCATAGTTTTTTGCTAGTATTGATCAGAGATGCCTTCCCATTTAGGGATTTTGCTCTGTCATGTAGTAGCTTTCTCCTCTTGTTGTAGAGTTTGTTTATGGCTGGAGTCCACCAGACCGGGCGCCTGCCTTTGGTGGAAAGGGTATTGATTTTATTAGGGATTGCTTGATCCATACATTCCTGGAGGTGCTCGTAGAAGGCATTTGTAAGGGTTTCAGCAGCGTGGGTTGTGGTTTCCACTGGCTCGTGGGCCTTGAAGGATACCACTCCAGTCTTAAGAAGTGTGAAGTTTGCTTTTGAGAAGTTCTTCACTGTGGTCTTTTGCTGGGGGTGGGGGCGGGATGTGGATCTCCAGTGAGATTAATTTATGGTCTGATCTCACCAATGAGGGATATACTTCCGGTGTGGAGCATTTTGTCCCCATGTTTGTGATAATCGGGTCTAGTATATTTTCTCCTCTTGTGGGAATGGTGACTAGTTGTTCCATAGCATTTGAGTTTATGAACTCAAGGAACCTTTGGGCTAGGGTGTTGGGGCTTGAGTAATGTTCCCAGTCTATGTTTGGGTAGTTGAAGTCACCCAATATGATGGTGTTTGGAGAGACATTCATACTCTCCAGTGTCTTCAGGAAGGCTGTGTGGGTTTCCTGGGTTTGAGAAGGTGGTCTGTAGCATGTTACAAACTGTAGGGCAGTTTTACCTATGGTTAATTGCACCTGGATGGTCTCCGATGCTTTGTGCGTTGCCACTAACCTGGAGGTGTGGGTATCCTTTATGAATATGGATACTCCCCCTCCTTTTGTGGTTCGGTCTGGATTTTGGGGCGGGCATGATATGAGGTATAACCTGATAGTGCTGGGGTGCTCTCAGGAGCCTTGAACCAGGTTTCAGTCGCAGCACAGACATCGATGTTCTCCATACTGAGGAGGGCTTCGAGTGCATCTTGAGGTTTAGACTTCTGGCATTGAGCAGTATTACCCTTAGATTTTCTCCATTTTTGTTTTCTAGGGCGGTAGATTTATCATTTGAGCCTTGCCTAAAAAAGGCACTATGGGGGTGGCAAGAGCCTTTGCCAATATCCGGAAGCCCAGGGGTGACAGGTGCAAGCCGTCCCTTGCGAAGCAGCGTGGCTTGTCAAGCATGTCATCCCAGGCAGACAGACATTGGATCCCCTTAGAATGACACCAGTAATTAAGCCAATTATTAAAGCTGATCATTTTGTCTCTGCATTGTGGCATCATTCTTGGTGAGGGTAGGATAGTGCTCAGGGTCAGGGTCATACCGGCCTGGGCTACATAATCTGAGAGCTCCTCTATGTCTCTTTTCATGTAGTCCAGGGAGGTACGTCTCAGGTCGTTCACACCGGCATGGACAATGACTGAGTCATACTTGTACTTGCTGTGGAGTGACCTGAGTGCTTGTGTTATGTGGCGGATTCTAGCGCCTGACAGGCAGCTTACTGTGATCTTTTCCTTGTTCAGTCTGGTGAGTGGGACGTCAGTGTGTCTGACTATGGAGTCACCTATAACAAGTGTGTCTGGCATTGTGTTTGGCCTTAAGGGCTGTGACTGTTTAGCGCACTGACTTTGAGAACTATGTGTTGCATGTCTTATGTCTTGAGGTGGCAGTTGCTTGGGTGTCTGCTTTGGAGGCCTCTGTAGTTTTGGTAGATTTTTGATCAGTGCCTCAGAGTATGTCTTTGTGTGTTTGTGTTTGTTTTGCAGTTGTGATAATTCTATGTGAAACTGGGTTTGTGGTGTGCGTGGTTTCCTTCTCCTCCTGTCTGGTCTTGCCAGTCCTGAGTTGAGAGAGCTCAGCCTCCAGTTTGGCTATATAGTTGCATCTCTCACATGTATTTGTGTTTTGTGGGAGAAGGAGTGGGTTGTCTGTGTACATGAGGCAATTGTAACATTGCCTCAAGATGCCCAGATTCACCAGCTGAACAGGAGAGGACGCTAGCAACTGACCCTTCGACATGCTAGAAAAAGTGAAAAAGTTTGCTGTGTAACTGAGTCAGAAGGGACCTATAGGGAAATGGGTACTCAAGGGGATTCTAGGCTAATGTAGTACTTTGTTTAGTATACAAGTACTTTACCTATATAAAAATGCTTTAGGAGCAAGTGCTGAGCTTTACCTATATGAAAATGCTTTAGGAGCAAGTGCTGAGCTTTTGAGATGGAGAATAGACTGTTTGGATTGCAAGTAGAGAAGTTCTAAGGGAAAAATTGAAAAGCAGACTTTACGGAGCCAGAAATAGTTTAACCTTGTTTAACCGGCGCTGCCCGATGGTGCTCTATGGGCAACTCCATGCTAAATCACGCAAAAGCTCGCTAAAGCGGGCTTTATAGCAGGGGGTTGAAAAGAGCTAGGAATTTATCTAAAATGGCCAATAGACTACAAGTTTCTGGCTGGAACCACTGCTCTAGGGACAAATAGGCTGCTCAGTGCTCCCCACTCCCACTGGTGAACAAAGAAGCTTCCCTTTATCCAAATAAGGATATGGAATAGCACAGGAACCAAGCCAAAGCCCAGAGATCAGCAAACTCTGAAGACTGGACTATTCTAGTTCAGTAAGGCGGGAAAACAAGATTTTTTTTTTTTTTTTTTTTTTTTTTTTTTTTTGCAGAAAACAGAAGAAAAACAGACAGTAAATGCTTTTAAACGGCTAGCGCACTTGAGTGTGTTAGCCTACAGGTAAAATTAAGCAACAAATAACTTTTTTAAAAGTGCAAAACAGTTAATCAACACAAAAAACAGTTTAAATGGAATGCAGAGCTGTACGAACAGGCGAAAAAGCAGTCGCTAAGCAGTAAATCAAAAAGCCAGAAAAAAATACTTAAATCAGGAAAATGTCACTCTTTTGCTCTCTGCTGCTTGTAGAACTCTGCAGGACACCACGAGGAGCTGTTGAGTTGAATACAAGCGAAAAAGTGCGCTAAAGCGGGCTTTATTACAGGGGGCTGAAAAGAGCTAGGAATTGACCCAAAATGGCCAATAGACTACAAGTTTCTGGCTGGAACCACTCCTCTAGGGACAAATAGGCCGCTCAGTGCTCCCCACTCCCACTGGTGAACAAAGACGCTTCCTTTTATCCAAATAAGGATATGGAATAGCACAGGAACCAAGACAAAGCCCAGAGATCAGCAAATTCTGAAGACTGGACTATTCTAGTTCAGTAAGGCGGGAAAACAAGATTTTGATTTTTTTTGCAGAAAACAGACAGTAAATGCTTTTAAGTGGCTAGCGCACTTGAGTGTGTTAGCCTACAGGTAAAATTAAGCAACAACTAACTTTTTAAAAGTGCAAAACAGTTAATCAACACAAAAACAGTTTAAATAGAATGCAGAGCTGTATAAACAGGATAAAAATGCAGTCGCTAAGCAGTAAATAATCAGAAAGCCAGAAAAAAATACTTAAATCAGTTATAGCAAATATAGTTATAACAAATGCTCTGAAATATACTGTATATTTCCAAAATGTTTGAGAAGGACAGTCGGAACACAAGAAGGTTCAGGCGAAAGAAAAAAAAGTCCCGTTTTACTTTTTGAAAGGGAAAAAGGAGGAACAGAAGGCCTTATCAAATGTTCTTTCTGTATTAAGCAGAATGAGCTAATGACACTAGACTGGGAGGTGTGTCACAGTAGGGGCCTCAAGATGTGCATGTCTGCAACTACTGCTGAACAATTTTTCTCTTCCAGGTATAGGTTTTAATAAATGTTAGGAGGCTGGATAGAATAGTGGGGAGTGGTAACAGTAGGTACTGCCTACAACAAAAGGAACATGTTTCTTTTTATTTATATTTACTGCCGTTGACATGGAAGATGCCTTGCAGCAGCTTGATCTGCGCAGCAATGTGAAATGTATTACTGGAGATATTTTTACCATTTCTGACTATCATAAGTATGGGGATGAAAACAAAGGACAACTATGGTGATCACAGTAAGGTTTTTATTGATGTGGCTTGGTAGGGGATAGGGACCGAATCCAGTCTTTGAAGGCTCCAAATTGAATTGCATATTGTGATTTATTTTAACTTTTGTTATGAAATTAGAGCTGTGGACAGTGTTTAGCAATATAAGTTACCTACAGTACAATATAATTGCATTTATTTTTTATAATTTGAAGACTATTGCTGTGTGGGGGTTTTGTATAGCAGCAAGTGGAAGTATATTACCATGCTTGTTGGTTTAAGCACTTTGTCAGTCCGGTCAATAGAAATCTGTGGTACTGTCTGTGCATGAAAGTAAAGGACAGTGTAGGATGTTTGCAGTAAACAAAGTGAATATTGCTGTGGCTTGGCGATATGGAAGTAGGGGCACGATGTATATTGTCTGACATTTGCAAGTTGAAATACATTAGGCTGTGATATGAAAAACTATCACAGTAAAGTCAAAGGTTTACCCAGAAGTTAGCTGTGTGAAAACACATGGTGTGTATGTTCTAGTTTGTCTATGCACATTGTGTATGTGAATACCAAGTTGGAATTCATTAGAGACACCTTCACAACAACACAGTGGTGAAGGCTAAATATGAAAGCAAAAGGCAGTTATAAAAATGAAAAAGCAGCAAACCAAAGACCAGGAAGGAACCAAACCACAAAACTTATAAGCTTTTATTTGTTTAATAAAAACACCACAAGCTTCATCAGAATACAGAAACTTGAAACCACCCTTTAACTACTTGTCATGTGCAAAATATCATCCAATGACAAAATGCTTCAAATAAATTATTTAAATAGCCATTATGATGTCATGTACATCAAAGCATTTGTAACTGAAGAAAACACTTGATGTTAATAGTTTCATTTAGTCCTGGAGGTAGTCTGCTCTTAAAGCTATCTGCCATTTAGTTTCCCTTCATTCTAATAAGGCTCTAAAATTACCCTCTAAAGGACCACAAACTACTATATCTAAGACAAAGAATGTAAATTTCTTAAAATTGTTACATAATAAAACATGTCGTGCCAGTGCATTATTCTGAGGAATTCCAGCAGTAATTGGATGAAAGCGCTTAACCTGTGGATTGTGAATCGTGAATAAAGAAGTTTGCAACAGTCTTTGTGTCCAGTATGCCTTTATATTTGAGAGTACAGTTTTGGTTTTTGGTTGTCCACATTACAGCGCCATGCTTTCAAACAGCCATAGCTATGGCATTGAAATCAAGAGGTGTGCAGTGTATAATCTTGTGTATTTTGTAATAGCCTGTTTTCACCTTAAAAATTTCATGAGGAGATCTCAAATGTGAACTGATACCTTCCCTTTCAAAGATGATCCTGGTGGCTAGTTTACATGAATTTGCTGCTTGTCTAACATTTCATCGTATTTTGTTTTCATTGTGGTACTGTAAAGAACATATGCTCAGTATGTAACATATAGTCTAAAACATCTCGCACACAAAAAAATATTATTTTTTCCTGAATATGAAAAGCTTTTTGAGGTAGAACTCCACCCACTGCTATTTAGACTTGTGTGTAGTTAACCTGCTTTACAAGGGGATGTTGTGTCTTTCTGCTTTTTCTGGGTTGGGGGTCACCACAGCGGAACTCCGGTCCGCTAATGATTGGTAGTTGATTTTTACGTGTAGTTACCAGCCCTGACGCACAACCTTCAACGAAGGTACGCCCATTCACGCATATCTCCACGCAGAAGACGCTCTAGCTGAGATTTATTTTCAGAGCTAGATCCATAGATCAGGTAGTCTGTAGATTCTGTAGTTGCAAAGGGAGACTTCAGTGGTCATGTAGAGTATGATGTTTGATAATAAATGTGCCACTGTTTTTCTTGTAACAGAATGCACTTGAACTGTCCAAAACCTGCAGCAAGTAAATTAAAAATATGTGACTGAATCTGTAATGTGCATTGTTCAGTGGAATGAAAATTTGTGGGAATTATGACCCTCTTCTACATATAAAGTGTATGAAGTTTGTAACCGCCTTCTTCTGGGGTGTGCCATAATTATGTATAAGTTGTAGAATGATTTGCAGATATGTGAAGCAAAAGTTGCAATTCTGCCCCGAGATTACAAGATTTGTGACTTCCTAGGCCACAAAGCTAAAATCTGTAAATGTGCAATTAGAAAATTCTGTAAAGTGGTAGCTAGTCAAGAGCAGGAATATATATTTATCAGCAGATAAATGTGGAACTCTGCTTAATTCCATGTGTTTCATTATATGGAAGGCATAAGCTGAATGTAGAGATTGTTGGGAAAAACCCCTCTGAAGCTTGCAGTGTACACACGTGCAAATGTGTGTTCCATGCTTATGTCTCCAGTGCAGCTTAGGACTCGAAGATAGCTAGAAGAATGTTTTATTATAGACTGCTGCTTTTCTTTCTTATCTGCATGTTTACTGACTGTTTCAGTTTTTTTATGTGCAATCATAGTTCTGTCCATATTTAACTGTACTGCTTGACTCATTTTTTCTTAAATATTTTGTTTACTTTTTAATAAGTCTGCAACTGATCATGTAATACTTTATTTGATAAGGTATTTAGTACTAAATGGCGACAGGCTGCTGGCATCCCCCCTCTTATTGTCCATAATGCTCTGCTCCTACTAATGTTTGTAATTATTTGGTTTATCTAAAGTGGAACAGTAACTGGGAATTCCTTATCTGGTTAATTTGGGGTAGGGGCAAGTTACTCCTTCAGTAGGACAGAAGGATGTAGCATGAGAGAATTAGTCTTCTTCCTTTGGAATTAGTGTAGCATGTGTAAGAGTTTACTGAAGTACCATTACTGTGAGTACTGGAAGATACAAACTCAGTGCGGATGGTATAGACCTGTACTGAGGGCAACAGTACATATTTCCTACTTGCTCTTGAGACAATGCTGTACTTGGGGAATTGTTTAGTGATCCACATTTGTTGTCTAGTGCATTCTTTACACTTTTTATTTGGTTAATACCATTGATTTGATATGAGATCTCATATCTTTGGTGACCATCAGATTTTTAAATTTATGAGCTTTATTTTTGGACAGGAGAGAGAATACAAGGATTGTATCTCCCGAGTGCGATGCATCACATGGGGAATAATAGCGAATAGTACATGGACTGAGCATGGTTGGGAGATGCAGCTTGTTCAAGTCCATAGCTAGCAAACTCCACATTATGACAGAAGGTTTTCTATAAGGGAACTTGAGAGCAGAACACCTTGAGCCAAAGATTAGTGATTGACTTTGTAGTAGTGTTACCAGACCCAAGTCCATGTGTTCTGGATAACCGGACAAAGAGAGGTGCCAGGTTATCGGCTTACAGTGAAATGGGTCAGAATGCTGAATCTGAGACCCAAGAGTGTAATAAGGTGGTGTTGTAACTAACTGGCACTTTTGGGTCTGATTTCAGCTTCTGCTTCTAGAAGATTTTTTCTTCTGCACCGTGGAGACAGGAAATATGGAATCTTCATGGACCTTGTTGAGGCAGTAGCAAGGAGCTATGGCCAGAAGGTGGCTAACCCTGGGGCCAGTTGGGTGAATACAGAGAGAGCAGTAGCTCTCTGGTTCAAAAAAAGCAGCATCCTATGAGGTGCTAGTAGGATTCTCAAGATGTCTGTGGAAGAACCAACAAACCCAAGAAGGAGGTGAGGTAGACTTCTGAGTTGCCAGTGAAAATTGCTGAAGCAATGCCTTGTGCATGGGAGGAATTTGAGGCCCATGAGTAACATTTGAATGGCCTCTGAGGTTGTAGCATACCATCCAGTGGTTTGGAAGGGGGAAGGTAGGATGTTGTCTAGGCTGTTTTCAACATGGATTGGAATATTCTGACCTTTATTTTTATCTAGGGCCATTATTGAGATGAAAAAAAACTTTGAGGAGCTTTTGAATACAGTGTATTTGGCCTCCTTTGAAGAGGCATTGCCAGAAGCATGTGGTAGAATTCAATCCATCTTGGTATGTAAGCTTACTGCTAAGATTACAGTTCTGCTATGGAAAAGCTGAGCAAGTTTGAAGACAGCTGGCAGGAAAGCTGAAAGCAGTGTTCATCGTTGGGCTGTCTATAGTTAACATGTCTTGAATTTCTTGGCTTATACCCCTGATTTTTGCTTTTGTTACGGTTTGGTCCTCCCTAGTGAGGTGTTCACATAATTAAGACTCTACACACACTTGTGTAGTAAGACTGCATATGTACACGTATGTAATGTGTGGGTAATAAAAAATGTAGAGGGCTTGTTAGAGTTGTATTATATATGTTTGTATATGTTGTATATACACATGCACACGTATGCAAATGGATAAAAGCAAACTTATGAGATGTGCAAGTATGTGTATTTTATGAAAATGTAAAATAACTGCACATGTACACAGATAAAAGCAAACGTATGAGTTGTGCAAGTGCGTGTAGATATTTTATGAGTGTGTAATGTAAATAAGTACAATTACTTTTATGTAGTCTGTAACATATGTAATGTAGTCTGTAACATATGTAATGTATATGCACAAGTGTGTGTATATATAAATTTACACTTTATGTATATAAAATGTGTGTAATGCAAATTGGTATTTAAGTATATTAAACTGTATTACTGTTTGTTAAAATAAGGTGCACTGCTTCTTGAAATGCTCATATAGACATTGTAGTACATGTATGCAAAATATATTTTATGATACAGTGTGCATATTTAGGATATTACCAGTTGGAGCGCAGTCTTTTAAAACTAAATCTTTTTAAAAGAAACAGTAAAATTGTTTATTGGAAGCTCTTCAAAGCATGTTAAGCTTGTCACAACCCATAGTCTATTAGGGTAAAAGGAGACTGTTTAATGTTACAGATGCAGTCATTAAAAACAGGAAAACTACATCAGCATATAGAGCTGTGAAGAATGTGTTTTCACACAATATCCAAGACTTGTAGAGTACTTGAGCTTCCTGATTATGTTTTCATCTAGAGACTTGGCAGAGCATTTTTCAAATACAGTATAAGTTTTTATATTACTAGAAAGTCTTGTCAGCACAATGTGAAGTTGGGTGCTTTAAATAGTGCATCGATTTTATGTTTAGTATACATTTGTAAGGTATATGGCTTACCCTGAAGCACTTTAGGGTTTTCTACATATTTATGTTTGAAAAGATTGCTGCTGTTTGAGGTGGCTGCAGTTTTGTAAGACTTTCTAACATGATGGGATTTAGAAAAGGTATTGTAAATGATAGCCATTTGCATCAATTTGAGGCTGCCGCAGGACTGATGTAATTTTTGATTTTTGTCTGAACTTCATAGAGTGCCCTTAGATTTGTGAGGCAAATGAGATTCTATAGTTTGTCAAAATAGTGCTGTGCCCATTTTTTCCCCTTGTTTCGACTAGTGGTGCAATATCCAGTGAGCAGAGTATGGAACATTTCCTGCTTTTCTTAGTTATATTTTTAATAAAGCACATAATTTTAATTTCCCTGTGGTTTTGATTTATGTATTAACCACCAGTGTTTTTTATGCTATGCTGATGGTATTTGAATTTTTTTATTTTACCACAGCTGCAGTTTTTAATGTGGTTGAATGTATGTGGTGGTTCAGATGAGAACATCTAGTTTATAGCTTTTGGAGGACTGGATTACCCCTTACTGGATGTAAATGAAGAGGAATTGAGGAACAGTGTTGATTGGGCCAGTAGTCTTACTGTGGCTGAAAGCCTTTGTTAAAACTGCAAGTTTAACTGCAACTTGTAATTCTGCTATTCGCTGTGAAATCTACAGAGGTCAGAAATGCATGTTTTGTTGTAATGACTGCTTGAAATGTTACTGCTTGTAATTATCTGTAGTAATCCAGTGGCTTACCGACTGTTTGGTGCTATAGTGAAAGTTTTGGAATGCTCATTAATATATCTCTCAGTTGGGGTAACAGTAATATCACCAGCATGACTGCCATTTGACAGCCATCCGGTTTAGTGATGCAGCACCAAGAGGTCTAAGAGTTCATGAAACATGTTCTAAAGTGTACACAGTAAGGTCATGGAACAAAATCTGCTGCATGTCTGATTAGAGACCTCATACTGCTGAGGTTTAGATAGTGCCGAATGTGACATGACATGTATGTATGTTTATGCAGGTAATTGTTCAGGGGGTGTGAGGTTTTTGACTCTGGGCTCCAATACTGGCATGATCGATTTTAAATGCTTACTGAGAGCATTTTGTTAACCATTGTGTTGGTGGTGTGTAGTTCTATCATACTGATCCCTGTTGCAGTAGCCTTAGTTATATGGGTTACATCTTGCCAAGGATATAACCCGCACAGCTTCCAAACTGTTTGGCAGCTTGAGCTGAGCTGTCAAAAAGACAAGTTTGGGCACCAAGCTCTTGGAGCTTTACTGCTGCTAAAGTGTACAATGATCTGAGGTTTTCAAGTATCGATGGTAGGCTTGTGCTGCTCCTTTGCTGGGCAAACAAGTTCACTTTGGGGGAAAAGCTTCCATTGAGTAATTGTTAATTTTATTAATAATACTTTCATCTTCAGGAAAGTGATTTTAAAGTTGTTTGTTTTAACAGGCTGTCACAAGACTGTACTGTACTTTTAAACAGGAACACTTTTTTTTCCCTGGTAGTTTTAAAAGTTGTTTAAAGTAAGTGAAGAACATTCTTTATGTGAAGAAATTGTTTACTTTGTGGGGGGTGTCAGTGTTAGTGTTTGCCTGAGAAGAAAGTGACTAGATTTTTACCTGCATTTGCTATTTGTTTTCAAGGGAAAGGGACACCATTTTCAGTTTGACCATGGAACATTCTGTTGGTCGAGTGGTTGGTCCTTTATCAGCCACAAAAAAGAAAAGGTTAAGCAAACAGCCTTAGGCACTCAATTTGCCTCGGCTGCAGGTGAATGACTCTGCTGTAGCTCAGACCACTCATCTTTTATCCTGGCTCCCTCTGGTGTAGCACCTACAGCCACAGTGGACCAGAGGGGGTTAGCCATGTCCTCTGCAGCTATTGGGGCCCCCTCAGTGGACAAGGGAGAGCCACTCCTGTTTGTCCTGGGAAGGGAACAGGGAAGGCTACTCTGTTTTATCAGAATGATGTGCTCATCCCTGGGGAAGTTGCTCCTGCCATTAACAACACTATTGGCCCCATTTTTCCTGTCAAACAGAAAACTATCTACTATTCCACTACCTCAACTTTTACTTAGAGAGGGAGTAGTTTACTCTGGGTCTGGCTCAGGCTTTAATTTAGGCTATCAGTCCTTCATATAAGTAGTGTCTGGCAAAGAAAGAGGAATACCTTCTTTCCTGAAGAGACTAAAGATTCTGAATCTGGACAGGAGGATGAAGGGACAGAGATGCGGGGTTTTCTCCACAGATTTCTGATACAGGCTCAGAGGAAAGCTCAGTTTTGACTCTGTGGGGAGTTCTCTTTCTTTGACTCTTTCTAGAATGAACCAGTATTTTCAGGGGGTGAGGTTTCAGTCCCTTGTAATATACTGTGAGCTGTAAAGGAATATGTAGCATGTGCACCAATTCCTCCAGTTCTCAGTATTGGAGGATGTGTGCTAGTACCTGCAATTTTCTTGACGGTCAGCCAGCTGCCCCTAAATGGCAGATATGATTTATAAATTTCCTCAGTCTTTAGGTTTTTGTACACACTATTCTCTCCAACCTGATTCAGCAGCTATAGCTTTGATCCTTCTGCAGTTAAACACCAATTCCAATTCTACTCTTTCTGATAAGGATGAAGAAGCATATACTTCTATCTTTTGATTTTCAGAATTTTGAATTGTCAGGCTGATATAAGGTTTGGTCTGATTAATAGTTAAAGTATGAACATTTTGTCTACAGTTTTCTCTTGAGGAAAAACCTGCTTTACATTTAATTTCTTCAATTGTTCAAGTCACTATTCATTGTTTACTGTATATGTATGACACTATCGATACTTCTAGGCTATATTCACTGGTACTGTTTTGAGTATGTTTGGCTGGCTGCATTCTCAGAACCTCCCGGACGATGATAAAACTGAGATTTTAAATTATCCTATAGATGTAGATTTATATTTTGCCCTATCTGCTGCAGCATTGTTCAAAACGTGTGAAGAATGGGGTAAGCTACTACAGGGAGTTTGATTTTTCAGCTCTCCTTTTCCACTTCTTCCATGGGATTCTCTAACTCCTTATCAAAGTGTAAGAAACAAAATAAACAGACTGAACAAAATACAGGTAGACAGAAGTTTAAACGTGGCATATGGGGTTCCAATAAGAATTCTGGAAACTCCCAAATCAAGGATAGTCCAATATGTCAAAGTAACTGTTGAAGAAACTTTGTTCCCCTCCCCTAAAGCAGCCCATCTTTCCTTCCAGAAAGACTGACTCTTCAGTTTTCTCTTTGGCAATGGATAATTTCAGGCAGATGGGTTCTGAAGGCAGTTTATCAAGGTTACACGTCTGCTGTGGTGGTGCAGCGATTAGCGTGGTCACCTCACAGCAAGAGGCTCTCCGGTTCGATTCTCAGCTGGAGTGCCTTCTGTGTGGAGTCTGCATGTCCTCCCTGCAATCGACTGAATGTTAAGACATACAGGTAGGTTTGTGTGTGCGCCTTCTCTGAAGTTTGGGCACCAGGCTGGCAACCCGACACAGTAAAAATTCACTGCCAGTCATAAGCGGATCAGTGATCCACTGTGGTGATCCCTAACCAGGAAAAGCCGAAAGAAGACGCATATCAGGAGGAAAAAATTCCTTCTTTTCAGGGGCTAATTCCTCCTCCAGACCAGAGTCTTTAGTACCTCCTGTCCTTCATTACATGGTGTGCCAGGGAGTGATAGTACCAGTTTCCTCTTCCAAGATGGGAAAGGGGTTTTATTCAGTTGTCTGTGTGTGTTTGTTTTTGTGTCGAAGAAATAAGATACTTTGAGACCACTTCTGGAACTTTTTTTCCCTAAACCTGTTCGTGATGGTCCTCCAGTTCAAAATGATGTCACTTCACAACCTGTTGCCCCTTCTTTCTCATTCAGGTTTTCTGGTAACAAAAAATGCTTACCATCACATTCCTATTCATTCAGACGTCAGCTGTTTTTTAATGTGATCCAGATACACTAAACTTTCAGTTTTTTACCTTTTCCCTTTGGACCATCCACTGCACCAAAAGTGTTTTACAAAATGTCTAGCTCCAGTTGTATCTCATTGCGGGCTACGGGGCATCTACAAAAAAACACCTTTATTGATTTGTCACTTAAGATGTAGGCAAACATTGATTAATGTCATAGGAAATTAACCATTTTAACATGTCGCTGGTTACAAACATTATATATCACGTTTTATCAATCCAGCATTGCATAAATTGCTCAGTTCTTGCCTTACTTTAAATTTCACTCCTCCAAAATATTATTCTGCACACATTGTTCCTCTGATCTCCATTTTTATATATGTAATTTGCTCCTACGCTTTTCTAAACATCCCACTTATGAATACAGTTGGTTTAGACTTTGATTTCCATTTTCTAGTGATTTTTCTTTTTTGGCAGGTATCAGAATTGAATTTTCAAGGCCTTACTATGTTTAGGTTCATAGGTTGGTACTAGGCTATCTGCCCTAGGGGCCTATACAAGCCTAGCCATAACAATTCCCTGGATATTTCTTCCCACAATATTTACTTCTCTGGACCCCTGTCTAGCAGGACGACTGACATGATGAATATCCTATCTCCCATCCAATCATCGAGGCTCCTTTTGAAGAGAGCCAAGGAGGTGCTCTGCTTGACATGTATGGGGAGTCTCTGGGTCAGGAACCTATCCCTCCAGCATGCTTTGTTCATTGTGATGACAAGGTTTAGATCCCTGGAGCGTGTGGCTCTGAGGGATTGGGATTTTTGTAAGTGGAGCATGTCCAACAGCTCAGAGTTTAACATGGCCTTGTATGTTAAGCAGAGATCGCCTCCGAGTAGACGATATGCCACAGAGTATAGCTGGAGTTATTTAGACGGTCAGCATATGGCATCTGCTTTAGGCCTGTGATTCTTTTAGTGAGGTACTTCTGTGGCCTTTCCAGCTGTTTCAGATGTCTTGTGAGGTACATACCAAACTGGGCAGTATACTCTATAATGGGTCTAATGAGGGATGAGTACAGTGGGACAATGACTTTTCATCCAGAAAAAAAAAAAAAAAAAGTCCTTGGTGATGAGGTGTGCCACATAGGATTTCCTGACTGTTGTGGCAATGTGGTTATGAAAAGTGAGACCACTGTCCACCTGTGTCCCTAAGTGTCTCATCACACTTTCGATTAGTGTACTGCTACCTATGTGGTAATTCATGGGTACATGTTTTTTTCCAAAGGGGATAACTGCATTTCTTGGCATTATGCTTGAGCCCATGGCTCTGGCACCAGGCACCTGTTTCTATAAGGCCCTTTTGTAGAATATCCACATCATTTTGGGGATTCAATAATGGCTCCCAGTTGCTGCCATGTGCGAACTTTGTTAGCCAGATTCCCTTAGTGTTGGCCTGTACTTCAGAGAAGTAGATGCCAAACAAGAGTGGTCCCAGGGATGAACCCTGAGGTACTCCACTTGTCTGGAGCTGGATTTGGAGTCTGCTACTTTTACAGTCTGGGTTCTGTCAGTAAGCCAGTTGGCAACCCATAGAGTGCCCAGCTTAGTAAGTTTATCTATGATTCGAGAGTGGGGGATGGTGTCAAAGGCCTTGGGAAGGTCCAGATAGGCTGTGTGGACTGCCTTACCCTTGTCCATGGCTCTGGAGACTGATTCGAAGAAGTCATTCAGGTTCAGGAGACAAGATTGGCCCTACACAAACCCAAACTGGGTGGGGTCCAGTGTTTGAAGGTTGCCAATGTCTTTGTTTATAAGTTCCATGATAATGCGTTCCATGCCTTTGCAGATCCGGCTCGTCAGACTGATGGGACGGTAGTTCTGGGATCCAAGGTGGATCCCCCCTTGTGGAGTGGGATAACTGTAGCTGTGCACCACTCAAGTGGGCACGAAGCCTGAGGTGAGGCTATGATTAAACATGACACTTAGGTGAGGTGCCAGTTCATTTTGTAGTTCGTGTAGTACACAGCCTGGGATGTCATCTGGTCCCATGAATGCTGTATTCTTAGCTTTAGGGAGTGCGGTTTCTACCTGTGTGGCCATGATTACTGGAATTTGGCAATCTTTTGGTATTGAGATGGGTCCGTTATTGAGAGGGGGGGGTGAAGTTGGCACTAAATTGATCTGCCAGGATATTGGCAGTATCCTTGAGATCAGTATATTTAAGGTCATTCTTTTGAAGCTCTGAGCATTGCCATTTAGATTCTTCACATAACTATAGAACGCCTTGTGGCTGTCTTTGGAAT
This sequence comes from Protopterus annectens, assembly GCF_019279795.1. Lineage (NCBI taxonomy): Eukaryota > Metazoa > Chordata > Ceratodontiformes > Protopteridae > Protopterus > Protopterus annectens. Next base: position 828,037,544 of record NC_056741.1, on the reverse strand, counting down.
CTTTGGCAATTTTATTTTCGTAACTAGCTTTTGAGGATTTTATGAGGGATCTCAGCTTCTTACTGAGGCAGGTGAGGGAGTTTTTTGCATCCTGGGATTTCACACTTTTCTGCAACAGTCTTTCTGTTGTATAATTTGTTTATAGCAAGGGGACCACCATGTTGGCTTCCTTTATTCGGAGGAGAGCATCTTGGTTCTATTTGGGATGGCACGATTCATGCACTAGTGGATGTGCTCGTACAGTGCCTTAGTGCAAGATTCTGCAGTTGAACTTTCAGATCCCATCTGAATGGGTGTCATGAAGTTTGTCACTTCTGACTTCAGTAGCATGAAGTTGGCTTTGGGGAAGTATTTTAAGGAGGTTTCCTTACTGGGGGGGGGGGTGGGATGTGGATGTCAAGGGTGATTTGCTTATGGTCAGACCTGACCAATAAGGGGGTGACCACTGGTGTGGAGCATCTATCTCCGATGTTGGTAATGACCAGATCTAGGATATTGGAGCCCCTGGTGGGGCAATGGATTAGTTGATCCAGGGCGTTGGAATTTATGAATTCCAAGAACCGTTGGGAAAAGGAGTTGGTACCAGAGTAGTTTTCCCAGTTAATGGCAGGGTAGTTGAAATTGCCCAGTATTAAGTGTTTGGTTGTATCTTAATATTTTCCAGTATGTTTAGAAAGGTGTAGTGGGAATCTTGTGGCATGGTGGAGGATTTGTAGCAAGCTAAAATTTGGATTGCAGTCTTACCTAGTGTTAGTTGCACCTGGAGAATTTCAGATGCATTGGGTTGGGCAGCTAGCCTGGAGGTGTGAATATGGACACTCCTCCACCTTTAGTGTTTCGGTCTTGGTTTTGTGGCTGAAAAATGTGCTAAGAGTTGTAGCCTGGTATTGCAGGGGTGTGCTCTGGAGTCTTGAACCAAGTCTCAGTTGCTGCACAGATATCGATGTTCTCCATTTTTAGGAGTGACTCGAGAGAGTGCATTTTGAGGTTTAGACTTCTAGCATTACCTTCAGATTTTGCATGCTTGTATCTGTTACGGTGGTTTTGTCCTTTGAATCTTGCCTAAAAAAGCCACTATAGGGGTGGCAAGAGCTTTAGCCAGTAGCCTGAATCCCAGGGGTGACTGGTGCAGACCATCTGTGGCAAAGCATCGTGGTTTGTCTATCATGTCTTTCCAGGCAGACAGATACTGGATCCCCTTTGAATGATACCAGAAGCTTAGCCAATTGTTGAAGTCAATCATTTTGTCCTTGTACTGTGGTATCATTCTGGGCGAAGGCAGGATGCTTCTCAGGGCTAGGGTCATACCTGCCTGGGCCACATGATCCGAGAGCTCTTCCATGCCTCTTTACATGTAGTCCAGGGAGGTACGTCTCAGGTCATTCAGACTAAAACAAATGTCCTTTATACCAATTTGCTCGCCTAATATTTCTGACAGAGTACTCTAGAGAATTTTTGAAGTCTTCCAACTCCTTGCACTCCAAGAACATATGTTGCCAGTTACCTCCTTTCTTTCCCGTCACACCTTCAACATTTGCCATCTACCTGAGGAAATTTCTTTCTTTGGCATCAACTTGGGGTATGGAAGTACATATGCATGCATTTTCAAGCAAAAGTTCTAAGTCTTCTAGACTTTGTTGCATAATTGGGCCATAATTATGTCCTGCCATGCTTCTCCAGTCTCTTCCCAATCTTTTCTAACTTCCTCTGATTCCTATAGTTATTGTGCAATATTTTGTATGCCTTACTAATTACCCCTTTTTTTTTAACAGCAGCTTCTGTTCTAAATTCAACCAAAACCTTTTAATAGAGCAGGTCTTGCACTTAGTTTGCCTATGCTCTGATTTCAGTCCCTGATGGGGGAAGGCATTCTTTAGCTTGCAGTCCAAATGTCTACCTGGTCTCTTCCCATACTTTTACTTTCATCTGTCTAGTTATTTTCTCCCAATACCTTGGTTTGTTTGCCACTTTTCTCCAGAAACTTCCAGCCCCCTCTTGCCTATTTTCTGTATTCCTAATTGCAGTCAGTCATCCATATCTGCGAAATCTCTTTTCCAGTGTTGGTTTAGTTTATAGAATGCTTTCTGAAACTTCGTGAATATAATATTCTACATATGTTGTTCTCCTTGAGGATTTGCATCAAAAATCCCACACACACCTTATTGCCTTAATCCTCCGTGTTTCATCATCCCTTTCCTCTTTGAATTATAGATTCCTGATTGTTTTTTTTTTTTTTTTTTATAAAGCCTTAACTGTGTAGCTCTAAAATAT